>NC_089874.1:134255000-134432500 GCF_040182565.1 Anser cygnoides
GTATCCTTGATGAATTAGATATTTGAGGGTAGAGTTATATTTGCAGTGGATTATGTGGAAAGAGGATTTGTCTCAGACTAGTTGAGAATAAATTGCCTTTGGTCATGGTGTATTCTCTTATGTAGCCCTAGTTTGGGCTTTAAGCATAAGATATCTTTCATTTAATTAGTTTTTAACATGCATTGAATTTATTTATTTATTTATTTATTTATTCATTTTAGCACATTTGAAATATACATAATTTTCTGAATCCTCATATCACAAACATATTAAACTTAGGATAAAATAACAGCACAACATGTTCTGGCCATATAATGGACTTACCAAGAGAAGACTTTATGAGAAAAGGTCATATTTTTTAATATTTTCATCATTTGAAAATGATGAAAATACTTCCATCATTTCTGTAAATATATAAAAATCTTGATGTTATTTTTTTTTTGTTACCCATAACCTGTTATGTTTTGAAGAACATCAGTTACTCTGCAAAAATAAACAAAAGCAAAAAACAGCTTTTTTTCTCATAAGTTTTCTTTGAACATTTTGCTGGCAAGAGAAATTTGACCACAGAAGCTTAATCTTTGTTCTTAAAAGTATTTTGTTTCTATCTGAAAGGCAGAAAAAATGTGTTCTATTAGTAGCTTCAGAAAAAAGTAGTGACTGAAAAGCCTTGTATTAGACAGAGTGGAGAGAAAAGTTTGATCTTCCAACTTTATGTTGATAATGTCAGACAAATGATATCATGTCAGGCAGCAGAAAACACTGGCCATTGCAATTATCAAAAGTTGATATTTGTTTGTACAGACAGCTTCCTTAATTCCTTCTATTTACTGATCTAAACAACTTCAGTTTGAAAGTATACATTTGTATTCCGTTCACATGTCATGCAGTACAAATGGTGAAAGACTGGAGAAATATATAAAATAAATACCAAATGTAACAGTGAATAGAAACATGTACCTGACGTTTTGGTTCATGTAATCATTCTGTTCTCTATAGTGTTTCCAGGAGCTGCTGGGAAACCTTTGACTCAAACCTTACTTACCAAAAGACGAGGAATATGCTGTCAAAAACAGACAGAACCTTCAAGATTATGTGGCCAAATTTGTTCGATAATGAAAATCTAAATGTTTTCCATAATTTTATTAAAACACCTAGATTTAAGAACTGTTATATTTCAGCATATTTATATGTAAATTGTGTTCTCTGACAATAAAACGAAATGCATTCTACCATTCAGAAATAAGAAGGCTTTTAACACATTACTTTTCATGTTAGATAACGGATATCTATGGATTAAAAATCCATAATGGGATTACATTATAATCCACAGGTAAAAGCAGGATTCATGTCAAAGCATTCCAACTATAGTTTTATTAAGCTTTCCTCTTACTTTTAGAGATTAACTAGCAGGACAATATCTGACATACTTGATATAGCAACAGAAAGGATTTCTGTGGTTTCCACTTTATCTGTCAGTAACACTAATAGAAGAGCTATTGCTGAGCAGTTTTGAAAGGTTTACTCTCTGAGGTTAACGAGTTTGTTTAGAATGTACTTTCAGAGGAAAGTGCATAGTAAGAGCACATTTTTAATCTTCCTGATTTAAATACATTTAGGACTCACAAGCAATTCAGGAAACTTAACAGCCTTTGTATAAAAAGGAATTGGATATGGTTAATATGAAAAGTAGTATTATAGATAAGTCTGACATTAAAAAAACAAACAACCACATACTAAATGAGTATCCTGCAACTTTTGCCTTGATAGCTTGAGAGAAAAATGGGAAATTCTGCATTTTTCTCTTCCATTAAGCAACCAGAAAAACATGCATGAACTGAATGGCTGTACATGTTAAACTGAAGTAACCAAAATGCTGAGTTTCATCAGGATGGAATAAATTCCACTCATAGCTTGACAGTACATAAACTGTTAAAAGCTCATTTGAATCAGTAATTATATGATATGATCTTTAGCGTGTACTCTTCATTTCATAAAAATGATATGAAAAGAAAAATGAGCTCCTAATCTGAGAGGTCCTCTTTTATATTTATTTATTTATTTATTTATTTATTTATTATTATGTTTCTTGGGGGGGGGAGGTTAAAGTCTAATACTTGATTCTGCTCTTATACAAAGAAGTGAGTTGTAGCACTGTTGATTCTATTGTTCACAGCATGAACGAAAGTCACGTCAAAAACAAGTTGTAGTTTTCAGACTGCTTATTGCTTTTTCTTATATTACTAAAATAGACAGTATAGAAACATATCTATAACTCTGATTGCATTTTAAATGGCTGTTTTATACTAATTCTTCCTCCTGGAAGGTAAGAGTACCTACGTGAAAACACAAATAAGACCCAAGGTATGGCTAGAGAAAGCCTGTCCCAGAGGTCCATGCTGTCAACACAATGTTATTCCAAAATTCATTTATTGTTTCATTTAGACTCTCTGAAAACTTAGGGATGAAACTTCATAAGTCTTTATTACATTTAGTTTTGGATTCTCGGTGAATATATATGTAAAATAAACTAACGCAAGTTGGTCTTCTACTATTAAAGGGGCAAAGAACCTGAACAGTTGCAAAAAGGTTACACACAAGAAAAAAACTTCTGTGCTGTAGCACACACCTAATAAAGAATTGTAAAATAATAACACTGGGGAATCATTTGTTAGATGTTTAAAATCATTTGTTAGATACCTGTTTTTATTCCATTTGAATGATATGTTAAAGAAAAAGGAAACACACTAATGTTGTAAACAGATCAGTAATTAGAATGCATAATGATGAATTTTGTATTTAACCTGTATTTGTAAAGTTTGTATTTGTCATGCTTAACTTCTACCCTTCGCTTGTTGCAATAAATTATGACAGGATTTTACATTCTGCAAGATAGATAATTTCTTTGCATTTTGTAGACTAAAGCCCTTTAGTACTTGCATTTAAATTTTAACAGATAGCAACCAAATTCACTTTTGTTTTTCAAGAGCACTTTGTAGATTTCTTAAAACTTTCAGGCCAGTAGAAACCACCATACCCATCTTGACTGACATCTCACTATAGAATTTCAAACTACTAATTATCACAGCCAACCCATAACATTTTTTTCTAAGCTATGGTAAGATTTAAAGAATCTATATAAATTTGATTTACAGACTCTAAGTGATATAAAATATACCTAATTCCTATAGAAATCATGCTACAGTTATTAAACTCTAATAAGATATATATGTCCTATGTCAATTCTTAAAGTTCTAGCAGTTATATTTTCTTGAATTTTGCTCTAATAAAATAGTTCAATATTTTAATATAGAATTTCTTTTTTAATATACATTAATGTACACCGTATTTTTTCGTCTTCCCCCATCACACTCAATGAGTTTGGTGCATGAAACGAACATTCCAAAATAGAGTATCTAATGCAAATTGAGGAAGGATATAAAGCCCAGTGTTGAAGGCACAGAATACAGGAAGACAACCAAATGAATGAACATCAATTAAAGGATTATCTTCCCTTCCCCTCCTGTCCAAACAAATGCTGGTCATGAAATGTTTCATTCAACTGTAATGAGAATACTTACACAGGAAACTAGGGAATCTGAGGTTGCAGGATGTAACACCACAGAACAAATTACTTCATTTGTTAAAACATTTTTTCAGTTCTTTTGGACAGGTCCATAGCATGTTTGGAATTTAAAAGTACCTAAGGATTATGCAAGTATCAAACATTGTGCTAAAGAAGCTGACATCTCAGCAGAAATGACTATACATTTTGTGATTTTGGATAAACTGTCCAAGGCTTGCATTCCTAAATATGAGATAAAAAAAAAAAAAAGTCTTATGTAAGACTTGCAAATTACAATATTGGCAGTCTTTTTTTTTTTTTTTTTTAAATAAACAAATTGATTTACTGCCCTGTTCTTGCTTCATATTAAGCATTTGAGTAATCTTATTGACATTGGGGGATTAAAGCTAAGCATGAAGCAACAGATCTGTGTGACTTAAGCTTTTACTTTGAGATTGTAATTCATAATTACTTTTAACAGTTATAACTCTCAGTTTCTTTTTTTCTAGTAACGAATTAGTATTCCAAAGACCAGAGCTTGATTTGTACTATGCAAGATCAACACACAGATGTTTAAGTGCTTCACACAGCTCTTGATACATGTTTCGCGGAGTATTTCACCACTCAGTAGCTATGGAATTTAAATGCTTACCCCTACAAAATGCTGGGAACATCCATAATTAACTTGAGTATGAACAGAAAAGAAGTTACCTTTTGAATGCCGAAGTTTTCTTAGTCATCACATATCTATTGTCCCTTCTATCCAAGTATCTAATAAAATAATCTTCTCTCTGTAGTCAGCCTCTGCAATCTTCTCGCATTTTCCCCTTTCACATATAAGCACAAGTTTCCTACATGTTTTTACTGCAGAGAAAGGGAGCTATTTGTCAGTTTTCCTGATTTTTGTTCAAGATAAAATAGGTGGTGTACAAGTTGTCATACCTTTCTTCTCAGTCACAGTTCTGTTCTCAAAGGATCACCACAATGGACAAGAAAACAATTTACTTTCCAGATTCATTCATCTATTGTCAGTGATACTGAGACTGAATAAAAATGGAGGCCTCCTGGTATTTCTATACTAAGAAATGAAGGAGATTATGATAATTTCTGAAAGGTATCTAATAAAGTTTTACTCAAGCATGTATCAGAAAAGAGTCGATTTGGATCTGGAACCTAGCATAAAATGATATTGTTTTTCTAAGTCACATCCTTTGAAATCTGCTTAAATGAAGAACACCATATGAAATGTTATTTAACTACCCTAGAGCTACTGTATACCTTCCATGTTAGCTCCTATAAAATGTGGTAAACCAATCATTAAGGTTTGTTTTGCGTGTGTTCTTTTATAAGTCCATCTCATCAAGGTTCACCCAGTGATCTGTGAGGCAAGCAATTCTGCCTGTCAGCTTTCCTTACACATCCAGGAAAAATGAGCACAAAAGAAATTGACTTCAAGCGATATTCACTTCTGATTTGTTACTTTTCATCCCAGACTTGGGCTATGCCCCATTACTTCCTACACACTGTTTCAGTGCTTGAATCTGTCAGAAAAAAAATAGTGAAAAGGAAAAAAATGTTGCTAGAACACTGCACACAGGGAACACATTACATTTATTTTAATTCTTTGCCAGAAGAACTATTAGTTTCCAAAGTATTTGGAGAAGATTATAAGTACCAATGAGGATAAAAGACATTTGTGTATATAATAAATAAATAAATAAAAATTGTAGATATCTAAACCTTAGAAAGCTCAGTAATTTTTAAGGAATTTAACCTCAATGTATTTAAAAGTTTCAGATTGAAATGCTGATCCAAGCAGCCAGGAGAATAATATTTAATTATCACTGGCTCATGCTTATGGTGTTGTAATAAGATGTACCATACAGATTTGATAGACAAAAGTGACTGGTATTAATGCAGTATCTTATTGGGATAGTTAACTTTCCTCAGACTATTTCTGCCTGTAATATAATTTCTAACAGTTCAGTCCTTTTCAGTACCCCATCAAGGCTGAGATCAAGATAGCAGCTTTAAGCCATGCTCAAAATCTCTCAGTAGTCAGTACCTTTTTTAATTAGTGGTTAAAGCCACCATTATGGTAAATTTAAAGAAACTGTTTTCCTGTTTGCGTACTTAGGAATCATTATGTGACTTTTTCTAGTCAGTGACTGTGTCAGCTTCTCCATTGAATGAAAAGGCTTTGCAGCTTCCTATTACTCACAGTATAATTTTCTGACAGGATTCTAGTGTATTGTATATGTCTTCTCATTTTCATGTTTTATATCTTACTGATGACATAATGATCTTGGTTTACTTGCTCCTTTCACTAGTTGTGGAAAAAGAATCTTCATGTTCTCATTTTTATTTTTTTATTTTTTTCAATCCTGATCCAGTAACACTACACACATTGTAGCAAGGAAATAGAGATCAGGCTGGTTTGCATCACAAAATGTTTTCAGTATTTCTCTCTTTATTTGTGTTTCCGCTAAAGCTCTTTCAACCATCCCACTGGAAGTGGCCCACAAATATACTTTGTCAGCAAGCAGCAGAAAACCTGATGATTTACTTCGCTGTGCCTTCACTACACTCAGAACACCTTCTTCATTTCCATAGTTGTAGGTCTCTCATGCATATTTAGTGGGACCTTCTCTGCTCCAAAGAAAAGAACTATAAAGGACTAGCTATTGGAAGATGAATTTGAGAACAAAGATGAGAGTGTTTACTGGGAAAGCCAGAAAACAAACAAACAAACCAAAACAAAAAACCTAGTGTGTGGAGGGGGAAGGATAAAAATCCCTCAAACACCAGAATTACCTTGGTAAACCAAGCGAAAAAAGTGCAAGGTGTATTAACTACACCAGTGAAGAAAATAAGATGAGACTTAGTCAACGGAGACAATATAGTGTGCTGGGGAATAGATTCTGAAACAAATTTGTGGATGGAGGTGAAGAAAAACAAAAGTGAATGGTGGACTTCACAGGAATAGAAATTGAAGAACCTTTGTTCTTCAATAAATGAGCAGAAAAGCTCATTTCTTCAGGGTTAAATTCTCTGGAAATTTAAAAAAGCCTACTGAAAATTTCTCTTAACTATTTTTTGTCTTGCAAATTCCGTCTCTGATACAGTGGGGTTGATAGGGAACGACAATTTTACTTTTACCAGATATAAGTCCGTATACATCCACAAAAAATGTGTACATTGAATCCTGGTGTTATGGATATTGACTGACAGAAATTCAGAAGCACAGAAATCTTCAGTCTGTGTTTTAAATTAGAAGACAGCAACCGTGTGAAAACACACAGAAGTTCAAAAGCTAACAGGGAATCTCATTAAAATGACTCTTATTGCAAACATTTTGAGTTGAAGGAGGAAAAAAAAGGAAATACCAAAAATAACAATGTCCAAGACTTCTAGTTTTCTCTACATGATGTGGATTTACCACAAAACCTAGATCAGTCATCCCTTCTTCTAATATCTAGCATGTTCAGGCACATTAACATAGTCCACTCTTACATAAAAGGAAGTTTCTGTTCACAAAATCTCCCCAGGTATATTTATTCTTTAAATAATGTTCCAAAGAATCAGCTGGATTTTCATTTAAGGTTTCAGGCAAGATGATAAAATCTTAAAAATAAAATCATAATACATCAATTATACAGCAGTATCAGGAGACTTAAGATGATACAATTGAGCCATTCCAGAATGAATTTCATAATTTTATTATATTCTTAATGTTCATCATTTTCTGTAATTGAACTTTTAGCACAGCATCTTTTGCAGTCTGTGACTCATGTAATCTGAATCAGTCCATGAACCTAAGGTGTTCATAGATCTCAAATATCAATGTTCGGTAGTTAGAGAAAGTAGTATCATTGTAGCTTAGTATTTAGAGGGCCATTTCTCTAGCAGATATGAAACGAAAACAGTGTATCTGAACTTCTGCCCCTTTCTGAAGTTTTGGCATCTAATTTAAAGATATCCATTAGATACCTTCATCATCATCCCTTTTCAGGACCCAGTCCTGAGGAGAAAACTTTAAAGAAGAACATGGATTTATGGATTTAACATGGATTTAAATCACTCAGGTGATTTTTTTTTTCCTTTTTTTTTTTTTTTCCCCCCAGTACGTCTGGGGGACCCCAGTAGTTCCTTCTCACTGAAGGAAGAAAAAAAAGAAAAAAAAAAAAGGTTTCCGGGCTGCTGCAGCATTAGAGGAATTAAAACCAGTCTTTAATGTCCCTGTTCAGAATACATCAGAGTTATCTTGCTGAAGCTGACCTATATGTAGCATATGATGCAATATTTATGTGGACAGAAGTAGGATGAGTGGAAAACAACTTAAGTAGCAAGTCAGTAACCAGAACACCCTGCTCAGAGTGTGCTGGTCTGATTTCCACTTTAGGCTTCTTGGAATACATCTGTTTGTTCCAGTTACTGAATAAGGTAAAATATGTAATAGGGGACAGCTAGGTAAAGAGGTACAGGCACTAACACTTTGATTTAGGTGCTGCCAACCTAAGGATAACATGAAAGTGACCTGTCTCAGAATTTCCCTTTCATAGCACAATACTTGGTGTCCAGGTGTGGAAAGCCTGATAAGTACCCGGTTCTCAGCTATTGTTTTTTGTTTTTACTGTTGGAATTTTAATTATTATTTTTTTTATTACAGAAATGCCATGAGATTTCACAGAACCACCAAAACACTTCATGATTTTAAGTGAATTATGCTTTTAGAAATCAGTATTTACTTTGTTGAACGACTTTTTCTCTATTCAGATTTTTTTTCCTATACAAAAACAATTTATTATTTATTTATTATTTATTTTATTTTATTTTATTTTATTTTATTTTATTTTATTTTATTTTATTTTATTTTATTTTATTTTATTTTATTTTATTTTATTTTATTTATTTATTTTATTTTATTTTACTTTTAACTTTTATTTTATTTTATTTTATTTTATTTTTTTTATTTATTTTTAGAAAGCTGTCTTTATTTGAATAATTCTGGAAGGAATTTACTAGATCTCGATACAGATGTAGTCATGTATAGATAGATACAAGTGGAATTACTCACCCAAGACAGCTAAGTCTTAGTATCGCTACATTGTACATAAAAAACCTCAATTACATGTTTGAGAAAACAGAGCGAACTGAGTATACAGAATGAGGAATAATCTTTTAGCTTCTAGCTCAGGCTGTTGCCAGAATATATAGAGGTGATATATGCATTGAAATAGTATATCTTCCTACAAGTCAATGGTAGATCACAGCATTAAAACCAAGACTTTCTCACTGAAAAGGAATGCCTGGACTAGTAATTGCAAGAGTCCTCTTATGTATAGGATAGATTTAGGAGAGAAGCTAGATAATAGAGTTTTACCTAATATTTTATCTTTATACTAGGCAAGATTTTTAGCTTGTCTGTTTTCCCATTGTTGGATGGGGTTCAGAACAACCTGGTCTAGTAGGAGGTGTCTCTGCCCATGTTGCGGGGGGGGGGGGGGGTGGGGGTGTTGGAATTAGATGATCTTTAAGGTCCCTTGCAATCCAAAACAGTCTATGATTCTATGGTTCCATGATTTAAGTGTTTCTGTGCACAGGAAATGATGATGATGACGACGACGACGACGATGACGATGACGATGATGATGATGATGAACAACAACAACTTGGTCTTGAAATCTAATTGCTTGGACTGTTTTCTGGTAACTCTTTTGGCTTTGATAGGGTTTGGTCAGCTTCAACAGATGAAAATGGGGCCCAAAGATCAGTTTATCTTCTGACATCAGCTTTGACATTTTCTTCTTTATTCACAGAGAGTAGTTAGTGTTGATTGCTATAAATAATCCTAACTGATTCAATTATATGAGCAAGAAAATCTATATCCAGTGCTGCCTTCCATATTTACAGATGACATCGACATCAAGCAGCAAAAAAGCTTTCTAATGATCAATAAAGCTCATTTAAACTCACTGATTACGTTTATACACTTTCTCATCAGAGAGGTTTAAATTAGATATCTTAACAGTTCCTAAATTCATTCAAAATACTCAAGAACTTCTTAACAGAAGTCTTAGTATTGTAATGGCTGGACACATTACTGGATTCATGGCTGGTCAATAAATCACCACTAATATCACTGAAATATTAAAGAGTGTTCAGATTAGAGTAGTGGACATGCCACTTAATATGAATTAGAGAAGGTTGTGCATGTTCTCACATATTTTTTTTTTTAATAGATGATTGTCAATTGACAAATATAGATCCACAGTGTAAAAAATCTATGCATACCCAGCAGCTTTTTAATGCTTTCCTATATTTTCCTGTGTATACCTTAATAGAATCTGATAATGGCTGAGGTTGACAGAGACCTCTGGAGGTCATGTGGTCCAACTCCCTGCACAATTAGGGCCACCTGGAGGAGGCTGCCCATGTCCAGGCAGCTTTTGAAGATCTCCAAAGAGGGAGACTCCACAACCTATCTGAGAAAGCTGTTCCAACGCTCTGCAAAGAACTGCTTCCTGATGTTTAAATGGAACCTATTTTGTTCCATTTTGTGCCCACTGAAATAACCCTTAATAATTTCGCATACAGCCAAGGATAGTGATGACATGCTCACTCTTACAGTTAAATCATATTGATTTTTTTCTCATATCATTCAATTTCTCAACATCAAATACATCAATGCATTTCCAACACATTTCACCATATATTTTCAGAAGTTACTGTGGTGAATCAACAGTTAGAAATGTTTAAACAGTAGATGGCCAAACACAGGCACAACTAAAGTTCAGAGTGTTACTGTATGTTCCTTTCAGTCTATCCATGAGCTCCTGCAAAATCCACTGGCACTCCAGTTTTGCTGAAAGAGGCCCTGTTAGAGGTAAAAAGGATTAGAGATAAAGATATAACCATTTAGGCACAAAGTTCTACTGTTGGCTTAAAGTCTACAGAAGTCCATGTAAATTTTTAAATACTGCTTGCAGGTGGTTAATAATGTGTATTGTCTCATATGGGACCAAGTATTCTCTCCTTTTTGTGGATACAGTGGCTAAAAGGAACAGATCAGGGAAAGCTTTTTACCTCTGAAAGGGTGCTAAACTGGTGCATATGGTGGCTGGTATCAGCTGGTTTTCCAAACAGCTCTTTGTCACAGATGACCATGATTCTTCATGCCCACACAACAAATATAGCTAAAATGTCATTAAAAACTATGCAAGATATATTTGTCTCTCTATTGTGCTCCCATTTTTTTTTTTTCTGTTTCACTTCTCCACCAAAAGAGAACTAGACTGGATTCATTCTTTGCTTGTCTAGAGATCAATGAGACACTTTGCTTTATGTTTGTACTTGTCCATTTCTTTACTATCAGGAATATTGCCTATTTGGCAAACACAGAGACCTGAAAATTAAGACTAAATTTTTCCTCACACTGCAGTGATAGTAAACCGTAGGTCCGTCTTCCTACATCACCATAGTCTCTTTTGCACTGAGAAGACATATTCTTTTCCATAGCCATGTTTTATACAAGGAACTAATAAAAGTGCTAAACCAACTAATCTCAAATATGTTGCAGAGTTTTGGTTTTGTTGATTATTTCCAACAAACCTGAGTTAGTGACTTTATAGGATAATCATACTTGCTCTCAGAATTCTGAAGTGAAATAAAAAAAACTTTCAATTCCATTCTTTTCACCTGTAAGACCACTCTAATGAGACAGCCTGCTCTGCATTAAATTCAGGGAAGTAGAAGTCTCTTGATTTCTGTTCTTTATAGTCATCCTTTCTCTTCTCGTGATTGAAAAGATAGAGCTGAAATAAAGCCAGAGAGACACTGAACAAACTTTGTAGACATGCATAGCAAAATAATAATGTATTAATAAGAAGAAATTAGTTCATTCACCACATAGGCTTTTTGCAGAAACAAATCACTCCTAACAGGAAGAATGCATTACTTACCAGTACAACAAGCTGTAATCAGAGAGAGGAAAGAACGGATAAGAATTAAGAGAAGAACTTCAGTTCCAGGAGATTGTACCCCAGATTTGATTTCCTGCTTGACTTTTCACAAACAAGTAATTTATTGTGGTTTATGTAATTTTTGGTTGCTGAATCTATCTAAGACAAGAAAGAGAAAGCTAATTTAAGACTTCCTATGTGGCTATAGATAAATGCCAGCCTCTGACAAAGAACAATCCAAATTTTTCTCATTCTGTAGACTTTTTCCATGTAAATACAAGAGGTACAGCTAAGAGACTGTGTAGCACTGTGTGTTACTATCAAGCAGTTGCCACTTTCCAAAAAAATTAAATGTTTGCATTTCAGCAATAAGAAAACTGTTTTACAGACTATATTTGAGCATCCTAGAGAACCTTTCAAGACACCACACTGGAAATAAATTATATTAGAAGAACTGAGTTGAGTGAAGTTGCTTGAGGCCAAGAACAAATGAAGATGAGCTTTTAATTGCATTAATGCTTTAGAGTTCTCTTACTCATGGTTTTTCAAACTATTACAACTAAGGAAATCAGGAGATGGAAAACAGCCTAGTAGATACGTCAGGGACACATGGGTAAGTTCTGAGCTGTTGGTGACAATAATTTGTGTCAGAAAACGAGAGATTTTATTACTTGTCATATAGGCTATTGAGCAATATGCAACATTTGTTGTTTTCACCTATAGATTGCCATCTCATGTTAGATACAGAGTTGCTGAAGTGTAAAAATGTAATGGATCTGATCCAATGCCATTCTGAAGTCAGTGAGACTCCCTCTGATGACTTAACTGGGCACTGAATTGCACAAAATTTTTTTACTCAAGCTCATTCAACTATATTCAGTGACAGATGAAGATACTATCATTTTTGAATTACAGATCTCATATTCTATCTGTGAGATAATGTTTTATGCTATTGAGGAAGAATTGAAATAGAAACAGAGATTTAATTTGAGGAATATTTAAAAACAGAAGGCTTCCATGTTTATTTATGCATATTATTTTGTCAGTGGAATATATTCTAACTTCAGTAATTATTTCGTTAGAGTTTCTGCTGAGAATTTGAAATCACCAGTGAGTAAGAAGGCAAAGAAATCACTTCACCAATATCTATCCTGAACCTTTTTTTTTTTTTTTTTTTTACAAATTTTCATGCTAGGATTGACAAATATAATTTATTTTCCAACTGCCAGAGATCTCCAAGAAGATTCTTCCAAGAAGATTCTTAAAAGGTTTTCTTATTCTGCAGCAATTAATTCAAGTGAAACCAATGAAGTTTGCAGAGAGACAGAGCTATGTAGAGAATAGAGTACAGAAATGTACAGCTTTATTATGAGAACACTTTAACTGGAGGAACCTAATTCAATTTTGTTACCTTTTCTATTCAAATTGAAAACAAGCATGAAAAAAGTTTTGGAGAACCTTAGGTTATTGGACTTGCTCTTTTTGCTCTTTTTTTTTTTTATAATTATTATTTTATTTATTTATATATATGTTTATGTATAGACAACTCTTCCTTATCCTGCTCAAAAACATGCATTGCAAAGCTCACAAAATAAATAAATCAATCTTTCAAGACATCTTTGTAAAAAAAATGTAATATATTGAAATTAAATTCTGAAAACAAAATGTTACTTTACCCATTTTCATATGTGACCTGTCAATGCCAATTTTCAAATTCACTTGTCATAGCTCAGCAAAACACAATAGAATTTGAATTTGGTTAGCAGATACTGCATAGTCTTCTAACCTGGACAAGTAGTCTTGTGACCTCACTCCTGAAAAGGCAGGTGCATAAAGTTGTTGTGAAAATCAGTTTCTTGGCTTGAAATAATATAATTGAAAGGAAAGCCGAGACCTACTGCAAAACTTTTTTCATTCTTTTTGTTTTTGAAACGCTTGCAACATACTGTGCCTCACAAACTGTGAAAAGCTGCATATGTTTAACTGAGATTGTAATTGATACTAAATATTCAAAATACTTTTCTTTAGGTTTTTCTATTCTCTGGACAGTTAAGTATATGCTTATGAGGGCCAAGACTTTCAGCCTACTTGGTACAGTAGCATGCTACTTTCTCAGTGTGTGGGATTAACAGACTGTAACGTGATACAGTTGATCTGTATGTCATGTGGGAGTACATTCATGATGTGATGACATGGTTTTGTGGATTGCACTGTGCAGCAGAGACACAGCAGAGGAAAAGGGTGGCAAGAACCATTTGATTAGAAGAAACAATGGATTTGAGTAGTTTTGAAGAGAGTATCTTGTCTGCATCATGGGATAGAAAGCTTTCTAATCTGAAAAGCAATGGGATTGTCCCAATTACTTGGTCAACATATTTCAGCAGAAAAGAACTTGGGCGAAGATGTCTATGTCATTTGAAAAGTTATCAGAAATGCCTTTGCTAAATGTGGTAACCTACACTATTCAACATTCAATGTTACCTTTAAAACATTTCAGGTTATCCATATTGTGGCAAGATAGGGGCAAATGTGGAACCTTCAAGATTATCTATTTTTAATGTTAGATATCTATTTTATGTTATGTAGTATATTTGCCACTGGAGACTACCTGAAATGCTTCAGTGTCTATTCTGACCTTGTTTTTGACATTGATTCAGATGTTGATTGACTACCTACAATTGTGGAGGAAATACAGTATGAGAAGTGGCTTACCTCTTGAGGTAGGACTGAGTTTTTTCATATTAAATGAATTCTAAATTAATCTCTTGTCACACACCAAGAAATAATTTCAAACAACAGGCCTTTCAGATATAGCTATTGAATTGCTGTCAAAACCTATTAAACCATCTACTCAATGATCTTACAGAAATTTTAGGGAGTTTATTTCTTGGGCAAGAGAAAGAATTGAAAATTCCACTGTGGAAGTGTCCACTATGGCTATGGATTTTCTGTCAGGGAAAATTAATTCAATATGCAATTACAACATCTGTTTAAAATTTCGTGTGTTTTTCTCTTCTTTCTGTACTTGTAAATGAATATGTTCCACATGATTATAATGTGGAAAGCTGATGCAGGTTAATATACATAAATATATATATTCATATTTAATATATATATGTATATATATAAATATAAATATATACATATTTCATTAATACTGATGGAAGGAAATTATTTCTTAAAAACTTGCTAGTACTATGTAGGTAGCAACAGAGTTTTAGAAAAAAATAGGTCTTAGTTTTAATACAGTAGTAATGTTAGTGAGTTAAAAGAATATGGGCCAGAATTCTAGATTTTTTTATTTTTTATTTTTTGTGGAAGTTTAGAGCTTTACCTAATTATTTTTAATGCCTTTAATAATTATATAAACAATTATTATTATTATTTAATAAGAAAACCAATTTTAAAGCTTCCATGTTTTCTATGCAGCAAGACTGCGTACAAATACAACATGGCTGTTGTATTTTAAGAACTTCATAGGAATAAGAATGTATATATAGCAATGAAAAGATTTCTGGGGGAAAAAAAAATAAAAGGCTAAAGTGTATTATATTTTTGTAAGACATTGGGATTCTTAGTAGAGAACTACAAAAAAAAGCTTACTAGAGGAGGTAAAGGCAACTTGAGATTTTACATATTAGTTAATTTTGTTGAAATCTTCCTTTATAAATTTTTCTCTCTGCACAAACAGATATTTTGGGCTGTGTATACATAAACATATGAAACAGAAAAATGAAACAAAAAACTAAAATGTAAATAAGTAGTTTACTAAAATAACAAGAAGATTTGAACTTCTAAAAAACTCCCTTAATTGGGCAAACTTATCCATTGTACAGTTAACCCCTGCATGATTCCTCTGGAAGTATTTATAGAATCATAGAGTCATTAGGGTTGGAAAAGACCTCCAAGATCATCTGGCCCAACCATCCCCCTACCACCAATGTCACCCTACTAAACCATGTCCCTAAGCACCACGTCCAACCTTTCCTTGAACACTCCCAGGGACGGTGATGTCACCACTTCCCTGGTCAACCCGTTTGAATGCCTGACTGCTTCTTCTGAGAAATGTCTCCTAATTTCCAGCCTAAACCTCCCCTGGTGCAACTTGAGGCCATTCCCTCTAGTCCTATCACTAGTTACCTGTGAGAAGAGGCTAACCCCCTGCTCCCCACAACTTCCTTTCAGGTAGTTATAGAGAGCAGTAAAGTCTCCCCTGAGACTCGTCTTCTCCAGACTGAAAAACCCCAGTTTCCTTAGCTGCTCCTCATAGGACTTGTGTTCTGGGCCCTTCACTGGCTTCGTAGCCCATCAGTTCTACAGTATTACTCTACAAATAGAGGGGCTCAGAGTCGTGTTTTTTGTCGTTACTGGTTTTCTGGTTTCGCATGTTTAATATAAGTTATAGTTAAGCTTTTCTTTTTTGTTTCTCTCTCTCTCTCCCTCCCTCTCTATCTCTTTTTCTTTTTCTTTTTCTTTTTCTTTTTCTTTTTCTTTTTCTTTTTCTTTTTCTTTTTCTTTTTCTTTTTCTTTTTCTTTTTCTTTTTCTTTTTCTTTTTCTTTTTCTTTTTCTTTTTCTTTTTCTTTTTCTTTTTCTTTTTCTTTTTCTTTTTCTTTTTCTTTTTCTTTTTCTTTTTCTTTTTCTTTTTCTTTTTCTTTTTCTTTTTCTTTTTTCTTTTTTTTCTTTTTTTCTTTTTCTTTTTCTTTTTCTTTTTCTTTTTCTTTTTCTTTTTCTTTTTTTTCTTTTTCTTTTTCTTTTTCTTTTTCTTTTTCTTTTTCTTTTTTTTTTCTTTTTTTTTTCTTTTTCTTTTTCTTTTTTTTTCTTTTTCTTTTTCTTTTTCTTTTTCTTCTTTTTCTTTTTCTTTTTCTTTTTCTTTTTCTTTTTCTTTTTCTTTTTCTTTTTCTTTTTCTTTTTCTTTTTCTTTTTCTTTTTCTTTTTCTTTTTCTTTTTTTTTCTTTTTTTTCTTTTTTTTCTTTTTCTTTTTCTTTTTCTTTTTCTTTTTCTTTTTCTTTTTCTTTTTCTTTTTCTTTTTCTTTTTCTTTTTTTTTCTTTTTCTTTTTCTTTTTCTTTTTCTTTTTCTTTTTCTTTTTCTTTTTCTTTTTCTTTTTCTTTTTCTTTTTCTTTTTCTTTTTCTTTTTCTTTTTCTTTTTCTTTTTCTTTTTCTTTTTCTTTTTCTTTTTCTTTTTTTTCTTTTTCTTTTTCTTTTTCTTTTTCTTTTTCTTTTTCTTTTTCTTTTTCTTTTTCTTTTTCTTTTTCTTTTTCTTTTTCTTTTTCTTTTTCTTTTTCTTTCTTTTTCTTTTTCCCATACCAACTCACAGGTTCCTAACTTTGTGAAAATAGAGGTAACATCCACAATAATTTCTCAATTAGTTTTGGTATATATATATATTTTTTTCTCTCAATTTGAGCAAGTCCAACTTTTCCTTTCAGCAGGAATAGTCCAGGAGAGTTCTGTCTAGGTTGTCTCATGTGAAGTGGATTGTAATGTTTTAATAATGTGAATAAAGTTTTTTTTTTTTTTTTTTTTTTAAGAAAGTCTTGTAGAAATGCATAGCTCAGATCAGCAAAGCCTAATGGACTTGTGAGAATTCATTGTACTGAAAGTCAATGGGATTTAAACTACATCTATAATTCAGACTGCAAGGACAGGGAAAAGGTACTATAATGTATATTTGTGATATTCCTGTAAAGTGTTAGTCAAGGTTAATAGGTAACAATTAAACTTAACTCCATCTTTCTCTCCTGTTGGACTACTAGGCTAGGAAATGAACTGAGTCAACCTTGTTTCATTCAGCTGCTGGAATCCAGCAATCAGTCCCTGTACAGACCTGTTGAAATCAATGAATGCAAGGAGACTTCTACTATAGTAAATAGTAGATAGTTTCTAGATTTGGAATTCCAGATGGTTGATCTTTTAGTAATATAGATGCTTTTATGATCTATTCTTCCCTGTTTGAAGAACATGTCGATCCATGTTTTCTCTTATCCATAATTTTCTTTTTTATTATATCTAATTCTAGTAAATCAGGATCAAATTTAAAGAGTGGAACAGTGACACTCAATTAAACTTCATCACCAGAAGAGATTATACTTAAAGCAATTATTAATGCATTTGCCTCTTTTCTCTTACCAGGATGATGATTTCAGAATGTTGAGAGGGAAAACAAAAGTGACATATTTGTCTCTCTTTGGAGCAATTGTTCAAACCAAATTGTCACTGTGAGGGTTGGTGGCTCTGTTTAACTAATAATTTCAGAAAGAAGCTCCTTGACACTCCATACTAGGCAGTTGATTTTAGAGATGGAGTATTGCAGAGTGAAAAAAATAATTGGTTAATTAAATGAAAGAAAAATACCAAAAACAAACAAACAAGCAAACAAACAAAAATAATTCAGTGAGAGGAAGGGAAGAATTAATGTTAAACTAAGGAAACTCAAGTAGGCAAGAAGCAGTGGCATTCACCAGCCTGGGAATTGTTCATGATAGTGGATGTTATATGTCTCAATAAATTTGGACCAGGTACCAATTAGTTCAATTATGAAGTTAGTATCGAACCTAAAAGAAAAGGCAATGCATCTCTTCCCTCTCTTATAAGTCACTTGGAGGTGTCTATATGACAGAATTTCCCCACAAAAAATGGAATTACCTCATCTTAGAACTGTATAGATATTAGATAAAATAATACTGTGAGAGAGGTTTAATATATAAAAACTATGAGATTGGGTCTATATACTAGTTCATCTGCTACCTGATCTTACCTAGAACAATCGGCTAATTTATGTATGGAAATCTTCAGATTAAGACAGAGGTCTGTCTTCAGCAACTCTGCCTTCTGCAACTGCACAACATGTCTGCAACTGTAAAAATACATATCTAAATATAGTTAGTGAAATATACACTCACTAGTTTATAAAAATTTACAAGCTCTGCTTCTCTCTTTTCAAGATTGAAGAGCCTGTAAATTCCATAAACTGCATGTGGAATATACATATCAGGATATTAAACACTTCAAAAGCTGGAAGAAGCTGTAGACTACATAAACTGAAAATACATAAAGGGGGAGGGGGAAGGAGTAAGGAAAGGTGGAAAGGATGGCAGGGGAGAAAGGAGGGAATGAAATGAAATAAAACTGAGCTTAAAACTGCAGAACTGAAATTACATTTACTTTAAGAGACCATATCTGTGACACTTGTTCCTCATTGTTCTTTTCCTTACTCTTGATGGTAATGTTGAAAGAAGATGAGGACTGTCTCCCACAGCTTCCTCATTGTGACTAGTTAAATTTGTTCTCTAGACATAAAAAGTATCTTTGTCCTTTTAAATAAACTTCATTTGCATGTAATCCTGACACTCCCTACTCTTCCAGAAAAGCAATCTGGACCAGAACACACAGCAACATTGATGCAGCAGAGTTGAAAGAATCAAAGGAAGACATATTTTTTATTAATTATTAAAAAATATATATAAATTCAGTCTACTTCTGAATAGTTTAAATGTCTTTGATGAGAATAGAGACATGTTCAGCATGTGTAGCATTGTAAATGTTCAAATGTTTCAAAGGCACAACCTAAAATGTGATGGCATAGTTATTCTAACATATGAGTAGAGTTTAGACCAATTGAGGGCTTGCCATAGAATTGTAGAATCATTAAGGTTGGAAAAAACCTCCAGGATCATCTAGTCCTAGCGTTACCTTTTCTTGCTGAGAAATAAAAGATCCCCAATGTCAGATAGGAAATTTTTAAAAATGAAGAAATATATAGTAGGACTCGGGTCCTGAGAAAATGTGGTTGCTGGTGCTGTGCTTAAGCATTACTTGAAGCTTCATTTGATGTTGAAACTCCCCATCTGACTTGTGAGTTCTGATACTGCAACAGTTCCGGAGTTTGCCACTGCTGCAACAAGTAGACTGGGGATGCACAAAAAGCTGTGAGGGTACACAGCTGGGACTGAAGAAGACAAAGGTATATTCCATGCTCAGGAATAAAAACTGGAAGAGAGTAAAAAGGTTGTAGGAGATTTTTGGATTTCAAAGTTCCCATTGTTTTAGACTGACTGAGCATTAAGCTGCTTGTGAAATGTAGTAAGGGGTTACCTTTGCATCACTTGGTGTTTTATGTTTGTTTGTTTCCTTTACAGTCTTTATCTTGACCCAAAATTTCCCTCAAGTTTGCTCTTCCTATTCCCTTCTCTGCTTAATGGGGGAAAGGAAAGAGTGAGTGGCTATGTTGGTGCTTGTCTGCTGCCCAGGGTCAACCCACATCAGAAGTCAGGTAGGTCTTTGTAAAGAATACTTCTGTGTTTGTGCTCCACCCAGAAAGTTAGTGGAAAGATGGAAGAAGATGAAGCCATCTTATTCTTTTCTAAAAATTCATTGGTGGATCCAGAACTGCAGTTCTTATTGATACAATTTCAGACTTGCCTTTAGTGCCACAGTTTTTGAGAAAGATGAAGCAAATTTTGGTGTTTCTAGCTTGTGACTTAGGATAGCATTTATTTTAGATCACCAGTGGTTCTGTGAGAAGAATTGTAGATGCCTTATGTAGGTTTTCATTTCATGGTTGTATTTAGATATTACAGACTCTCTTGACTCCAGACTATGATTCCCAACTAAATCAGTATAATGGCTTTACAGGGAGTCAAACAATATGGCAAAATTGAGACAAATTTTGTAATCCAATCGGATTCCCAAGACAAGATGAAAGTATCAAAGAAGAAATAAAATCAACAAAACATAGATGAGCTATAGAAGTTATCACAGAAGCATGAATTAAAGATTAATTTTAAGACATGGAAGCATTTCGTTCTGGACTAACCTCTGCAATAGAACTGGAACCAGTTTTATACAAAACACTGTTTATTGTGATGAAAGTTAACTGAAAAAAGAATCTCAGAGCTACCAGAGACTGAAATACATAATCTGTTATCAATACCTTCACAATGAGTTAATCTTGGAAAGCCTTAAAAACAGGAAAAAAAATCTATTTTGACAGATGGTAGTTAAAGACTGAAGTTCCTTTTTTTCTTTGCTTCTATTTTCCTCTTAGTTATAAATATAAAGAACTCCTCATGTTATATATGACAAAGAATCCCTCAACCTACCCCACTACAAAAATAAAATAAAATAAAATAAACAAATCACTGCAAAACTATTTGTCTTGGAATTGAGAAATTAAAGGATGCTATAGCAAAATACTTTATGAAAGGCTTTATGAAATTCAAGTCTGGCAAGACTGGCATGAGAAAAAATATGAAAATACTTACACACATATATTGATGCTGCTGATAGGTATACTTTGTAAAGATTTTTCTGAAATACACATTTAACATTCTTTTGAGAAATGGCCCAGGTTACACAGAATCACACAGAATCACACAGAATTGAAGGGGTTGGAAGGGACCCTGAAAGATCATCGGGTCCAAAGCCCCTGCCAAAGCAGGTTCCTTAGAGCAGACTGCCCAGGTAGGCATCCAGATGGGCCTTGAATATCTCCAGAGAAGGAAACTCCACAACCACCCTGGGCAGCCTGTTCCAGTGCTCCATCACCCTCACCGTGGAGAAGTTCTTTCACACGTTGGTGTAACTTCCTGTTATCCATTTTGTGGATATTCATTTTGTGGATATTGCCCCTTGTCCTGTCCCCACAAACCACTGAAAAGAGGTTGGCCAAATCCCACGGTCTCCCACAATTAAGATACTTGCAAACATTAATAGGATCCCCTCTCAGTCTTCTTTTCTCCAGGCTGAACAGACCCAGGTCTCTCAGCCTTTCCTCATAGGGAAATGCTCCAGGCCCCTTATCATCTTTGTGGCCCTCCGCTGGACTCTTTCCAGGAGATCCCTGTCTTTTTCGTACCTGGGAGCCCAGAACTGGACACAGTACTCCAGGTGAGGCCTGACCAGGGCAGAGTAGAGGGGGAGGATCACCTCCCTTGACCTGCTGGCTACGCTCCTTTTAATGCATGCCAGGATCCCATTGTCCCTCTTGGCCATCAGGGCACACTGCTGGCTCATGGCCAACCTGTCGTCCACCAGGCCCCCCAGGTCCTTCTCCTCAGAGCTCCTCTCCAGCAGGTCGTCCCCCAGCCTGTACTGATATGTCCGGTTGTTCCTCCCCAGCTGTAGGACTCTACACTTGCTCTTATTAAACCTCATTTGGTTTCTTCCTGCCCATCTGTCCAGCCAGTCCAGGTCTCTCTGAATGGCAGCACAGCCTTCTGGCGTGTCAGACACTCCTCCCAGCTTTGTGTCTTTGGCGTACTTGCTGAGGGCAGACACTATTCCCTCATCAATGTCGTTGATGAAGATGTAGAGCAATCTAACAGATTTATAATATTTTTTCTTATTTTCTTACTGTGATTTATCTCAGTTTTGGACTTAAATCTGAAGTTAATTGACTTTCCAGAACAGAATTTGTTGCACAATGCTGTTTTGAATAAGTATAAGACAATCTGGCTTATCTAATTTATATTAAAAATCCTTCTCTGCTAAAATTACTTGAGACCTTGAATTAGATTCCATAAACATTGTACAAAGCTTTACTTGAAACTTTTACCTTCCCTCAGAATCTGTTCCCTGGATGAATAAAAAATCCAAGAACAAAAATGATTTGTTCTATAAATATCTGTTCAGATGTCTATTCAACAGGTGTCTTCTTACCTACCTGCCTTAGAGAATTGTTCTGTTCATCCTGGCAATTCTGTACTGTAGTTAAGAGTTGGTTCAGGGATTGTTTTGTTCTGCTGCACAGTGGAATACAATGGTTAAATATATATATATATAATATATATGTGCATTTTGTAGTTCCTAACTATATATATTAAATTGTATGAGCGTGTCACTGCACCTTTAAAGAAGACTGCCGAGTGTAGAGGTTAACTGGTAGCCAGGGCAATATCAAGCTGAAGCTGTCTGAAACCGATTTGGAGTTTAAATGAACACTATGATAAAAATAAATGAATATTTAAAAATGATTTTTAAATAAACTACTGAAATCAGGAACAATTAAGGAAAGAATAAAAAGCTTAGAAGTACAGAAACAACAAAGAAATGCACTGCAAACAAAAACAAGAATTAGATGATGGTACCATTGATTCTTGACACCTTGTGAAGTTGCAGCCATCTAGAAATGATCTCTTCTAGTCCCGAAGTGCAGCTCTGAGCCTGTGACCAGCACATTTTTACTGCTGGGAGATAAAATAGGAAAAAAAAAAAAAGGAAGCTCTGGGACATAAGGAATTCTTCCCATGTCTGACAGGAGAGTCAGTTGGCTCTCCAGGACCCTGACATGGGTACAGCAGACAGGAAAAACCACGACCCTTTCATAGACTTCAGCAAGCTTCTGTGCTGACTTTAACTGAAGCTGGCTCTGCTGCTTTGATACTTGCACCTCATGTGCATATTCCTACTGCATAATGTTCAAGGCTGGAGAATCAGACCAACTTTGTAGTGAAATATCAATAGGATTTGCAAAAAAAAAGTCTTTAGTATTGACCTAACTCCTATTTCATTGATACCGGCATAAGCCTTACAGGTAATTCAGTGGAAGAAGAGCCAAGCCATTGCTAAGCACTTTTGAGAATCCGACTTTAATGATATGGGTCTTAGTTAATATGTCACAAAATATTTCCTACAATTCTAGGACTTTGGCCAAATTGTGAACTGTTCATGGGGAACTTTTGGGGAAGCTTTGGTTGAATGAGGTCCCGAACAAAACAGCATACATTCATTTTGTTATTGTAGTGTAGTGATAAATCATATGTGAATTGTTCCATGTGTTTTTTAAGTGGAAACCAAATCCAAGAGGATAGTGAATGTCAACTTTTATTGCATATTACAATTTATTTTTAAAAAGAAGTCAGAATAAAATTGCTAGCTGTATAAGCTTTTGAGGAAAAACTAGGAAGCTCATTTGCAGTAGCTTTCATAAACTAATTTCTTCAGAGTTTTAACAATTAAGTAATTATCAAACATTAGAAAACAAACAAAAATATATTTGAACTGATTTAGTATTTTGACTTCATGAAGTAAGGAGAATCCAAGAGTAAAGAGAAGAGAAGAAAGTTGTTGTACTCTCTTTCTATTTTACTTATTTGGTCTCAAATATAACTTCAAAAGTATGGAGGTCACAAAATGAATATGCACAACAGCATATCATTTGGAGAGACTTAAACATTCAATATACAGTCACGATGTACAACTTTCTCTTGAAATCAACATTTACATTGGAGATAACAGCTGTTATAACCAAAAGCAGCTGAAACTGGAAGAAATGATTACAGTACAAGTCTAGGCAGACACTGCTGACACAGCATAGAAAGAATAGCACAACCCTGGCTAATTACAGCTATGCATCTTCAGTAATGCTTGAAATGGTCAGGATAAGCTGTATTGCTTCTTTACCTTAAGTGTATGTCTTGATACTTGGCACATATTATGTGGTCTAACTTCAATATGTTAGTAGGTATTGTGCTTATTTTTTGACTATTCAGAGATTCCTTTTTATCTCTTCTGGGTTTCTCAGACACCCTTTTTATTTATTTATTTATTTATTTTTGTTTTCTTTAGATAGTAGTAAACTGAAGAATATTCTGTATCCCAGTATTTCTGAATTCTGTGGCCCATAACAGACAAATAGACCCATCCTACAGTCACTTTGGTCAATATTTTCAGAATTGAATTTTGCTGCAGACTATTCCTAGATATTCTCCCAGGGCTGGAAAAGAATTTCTGAAAGTTTTATTCCAATTTACTGATCTTTCCTTCCTAGGATTTGGGTTTTTACTTTTCAGAACTATTCCAATTTCTTTGTTAGAAATGTCTGTATTTCACAGGTGTCTATCAGCTAAGTCAACACCTTGTCTCAAGTAAAACAGCAAAAATCAGGAGATTTAAAATTTACAGCTGTCTTTGCTTCAAAAGAAGTTGTCAGTCCCAGATTCACAGGAGCTGACATATAATTTTTTTTATCCCAGACAATTAGTCTGGGATTACTATTACTAATAGTAATCCCCTAATGATTTGTTCTCTCCATCCTTACAGAAATGGATTGTCCTCATAATAATGTTTCAAAGACAGACCCTTGCTCAAAAATGTGATGCAAGATGTACATGCTACATCACATTCTCTCTTGTACTGTTCTTCAGTCCCAAAACTCCATTTTTTGGAATATACGCAGTGTCTGAAATAACTCTGTATCTGAATACACTAAGCACAAATTTGTTAACCTGTCCTGGTTCCAGTTAGGACAGAGTTAAGTAGCTCATAGTAGCTGGTAGGGTGCTATGTTTTGGATTAGGATGAGAAGAGCGCTGATAACATGCTGATGTTTTAATTGTTGCAGAGCAGTGTTTACACCAGGCCAAGGACTTTTCGGCTTCTTGCTCTGTCCTGCCAGCGAGCAGGCTGGGGGTGCAGCAGGAGCTGGGAGGGGACAGACCCAGGACAGCTGACCCAAACTGGCCAAAGGGGTATTCCATACCATCTGACGTCATGCTAAACAATATATAGGGGTGGCTGGCCGGGGTGGGGGGGGCCGGCTGCTCGGGAATAGGCTGGGCATCGGTCAGCGGGTGGTGAGCAATTGCATTGTGCATCACTTGTTTTCTTACACATTATTATTGTTAATACTATTACCATTATCACTATTATTATTATTATTGTTATTATTATTTTCCTGTCTTAATAAACTGTCTTTATCTCAACTCACAGGCTTCACTTTCCCGTTTCTCTCCCCCATCCCAGAGAGGGAGGGGGAAGGGTGAGCGAACGGCTGTGTGGTGTTTAGCTGCCAGCCGGGTTAAACCACAACATAACCACATAAGCAAATCCATTTCTTTATCAAATACAAGTTGTAGTTTCCTCTTACAAATGTGTATTCATATATATATAAAAGAGTTTACTGCTGTGGCATAAGTAAAGCAGTCCAATTTAGGGAATCAATAAAGCACCTGCTCATGTTCAACTTAATTGTCCCTCAATGACTTTGTCATACAAAAAAGATTGTGGAGAGGTTGTGAAGTCTCCCTCCTTGGAGATCTTCAAAAGCTCCCTAGACAAGGTCCTGGGCAACCTGCTTGAGGTGTCCTTGCTTGAGCAGGGGTTGTGAAGCAGATGACTACCAGAGGTCCATTTCCAATCTCAATCATTCTGTGATTCTGTAACAACAAACTAGAGTTTAACAAAAATAGATGATGTCACCAAGAGCAGAGCTGCAGAGCTGTGTGCATTATTTCTGTCCTTCCAACACAGCCCAGTGCAGCGCTGAGAAGTAGAATCAAAGTGCAGCTGCCTCTCCTGCTTGCAACCTAATCACACCTATTCCTCCACCTAAATATAGGGTCATCACGACTACCAAGATGGTTCATTTTGGCAGTGTCAATCAGTGTCTCCATCCTCCATCCCTGGACTTGTCTACAGTGTATTTAAAGAAAGACAACTTGGTAGCCTCTAAGATGTAACTGTATCATTCTTGCCTGCTCCCATAGGGTGACCTCAGATTCTTTGTGTCTTTTCCTAATTTCCTCAGGGCATTCTTTGTCCCATCTTTTACCATATTTTACATAGGACACACTCTGCCTTCCTTTGCTTGCTCTTCCCCAAGATACTTCTCCTTCCTGATTGTCAGTGAAGTATGATTCCTTGCTGTTGCTGTTGCTCTACAGCCTCCTTTGGGTGGTTTAAAATAACTCATTACCGGTCATGGATGACCTAAAAAGTCCCATCTTTATAAATGACTGGGAAAAGGCCATTTTGATTAGGGTACCAGGGATATTTAGGTGTTTACAGATGACTGTAAATTTCAAAAGCACAGAGAAAAACTAAGTTAGTGTCCAATGAGATATTTAAAAGCCTTAAATATTTACCTGCATCCTTGGATCCTCATAACTCTAAAAATCCTGTGCTGTGCAATAGATAAAAAAATGCCATCCAGACTCCAGTTTCACATGAATCTCTGTGATACGTAAAGTGAGCAGTCACAAAGGATTTTGGAGAGAGGACAGAAAGCTATAATGTTTCAGAGTTGTTAGGCAGAAATTTAACTAGTGAACCCTCATTTTTAAAATGTCATAAACATTTTTTCAATGCAACAGAAGAAAAGTAGCTGTCATAAACAGTTACTTATCCTTTTCATGAACTAAGAGCAGTTTAATATTTTAATGCTATCAGGCACTACATTAATTTCAGCATCTATTAATGAATTGAAATAATCACAAAGTGTTTTCATCTACACCATTCATTTTTAATAGGAAGTACTTGTGGATGAAAAATAAAAAATATATGCTAATTGCTAAGAAATCTCAGATGTTTTAACCATGCTGCCATAACTACATCTGTAATTTATGATATTATAATTCTATAGTAGTCATTGGTATAAATTGACATTGCTGTACAAAGAACCTCCAATTTTATGTGAAGCCTTCACTCATAAGCCACTTGCCGAGGCGACCGGCTCCGGGGCAGATGCGTGCTGCAACGGAGCGCGGGATCGGGACAGGCAGGGCTATTTTTCGGGCATCGAGCCTACGTGAGGGAGCCGCCAGGCACCGGCAGCCCTTGTGAGGGAGGCTGACGAGGCGTAGGCGGAGCCAGCAGCGTCAGCAACAGCTCCTCCCCCCGGCCGTTCAAAGGCAGCCCTTAGGGAGCGCGAGCGACCAGGGCCGGCAAACAGGGAGTGACACGGCAGTTAGCGAGGCAGTTAGCGCGGGCAGGAAGGGCGGAGCGCTCACACCCGCCCATAGGGACAACTCCTCCAACGGCACTCTCCCGTCAACTGGGCTGCGATGGTCTCCACCAGGCACGGTGCTTTCTCTAGGAAGTCAGTACACACCCAGACCGACTGCCCGCCCAAACATGCGGCAGTTCAGGTCTCCGGATGCGGGGAGTGTCTGAGCCTCTTGCTGCCATCGGCAGGAGGCAGAGAGACTGCTTGCGTGAGGTGCGAGCAGGTGGACGACCTGGTCCGCATGGTGGCGGAGCTCAAGGAGGAGGTGCAGAGGTTGAGGGATATCAGGGAGTAGGAGCGGGAGATAGACTGGTGGAGCGACTCCCTGCAGGACCGGAGGGAGAGGGACCAGGGTGAGACGCTCCAACGGGGGGTGGACCCCCTGCCCTGTCGCCATCGGGCAGAGGGAGGGGACCTGCGAGTTGAGGAGGAATGGAGACAGGTCCCTGCTCGACCTCGCAGGAGATGCCCTCCCCTTCCGGTGCCGCCTTCCCAGGTGCCCTTGAACAATAGGTTTGAGGCCCTGGAGCTGGAGAGACCGGTGGGTGAGGATGAGGTAGGAAGCCTACCCAGGAGGATGCCTGAGGTGAGGAAGTTGACTCCACGCCTCAGGACTGCCTCCACCAAGAAAGAAAGAAGGGTGATTGTTGTGGGCGACTCCCTCCTCAGGGGAACGGAGGGCCCTATTTGTCGGCCTGACCCCACACGTAGGGAAGTCTGCTGCCTCCCTGGGGCCAGGGTCAGAGACATTACCAGGAAGCTTCCAAACCTGGTTCGCCCCTCTGACTATTACCCGCTTTTGATAGTCCAGGCTGGCAGTGACGATGTTGAAAAGAGAAGCCTCAAGGCTATCAAACAGGACTATAGGGGGCTGGGACGATTGGTGGAGGGAGCGGGAGTGCAGGTGGTGTTTTCGTCCATCCCTACAGGGGAAGGGAGAGACACGGAGAGGACATGGAAAGCTTGCGTGGTTAATAGGTGGCTCAGAGGCTGGTGCCAGCACAAAAATTTTGTTTTTTTTCACCATGGGGAGCTTTACTCGGCACCCGGCCTGATGGCCCCAGACGGGTCCCTATCTCCAAGGGGAAAACGGATCCTAGGCCAGGAGCTGGCGGGACTCATAGAGAGCGCTTTAAACTAGGTAAGAAGGGGGACGGGGCTCAAACAAGGCTTGTTGGAGCTGTGCCGGGGGAGACAATGGCTAGGCCAGGGAAGAAGGCGATGGCCCAGCTGAAGTGCATCTACACTAATGCACGCAGCATGGGTAACAAACAGGAGGAGCTGGAAGCCATTGTGCAGCAGGCAGGCTACGGCTTGGTTGCCATCACGGAAATGTGGTGGGACCGCTCCCACGACTGGAGTGCTGCAATGCCTGGCTATCGGCTCTTCAGGAGGGACAGGCAGCACAGAGGGGGTGGTGGCGTGGCTCTCTACATTAGAGAATCTTTTGATGTTGATGTTGTGGAACTCCAGGCTGGGAATGATAAGGTTGAATCCCTGTGGGTTAGGATCCGCGGGAAGGCCGGCAAGGCTAACTTCCTGGTCGGGGTCTGTTATAGGCCGCCGAACCAGGATGAGGAGACGGATGAGGAGTTTTATAGGCAACTGACAGAAGTTGCAAAATCGTCGGCGCTTGTCCTCGTGGGGGACTTCAACTTCCCGGACATATCCTGGAAACACAACACGGCACAGAGAAAGCAGTCTAGGAGATTTCTGGAGAGCGTGGGAGATAGCTTCCTGACGCAGCTGGTCAGCGAATCTACCAGGGGTGGTGCCCCGCTAGACCTTCTCTTCACAAACAGAGAAGGACTGGTGGGAGATGTGGTGGTCGGAAACTGTCTTGGGCAGAGTGACCACGAAATGGTAGAGTTCTCTATTCTTGGCAAGGCCAGGAAGGGGACCAGTAAAACTGCTGTATTGGACTTCCGGAGGGCTGACTTTGAGCTGCTCAGGACGCTGGTTGGCCGAGTCCCTTGGGAGGCGGTTCTGAAGGGCAGAGGAGTCCTGGAAGGCTGGGCGCTCCTCAAGAAGGAAATCGTGATGGCACAGGAGCGGTCCGTCCCCACGTGTCCAAAGACGAGCCGGCGTGGAAGAAGACCGGCCTGGCTCAACAGAGAGTTGCGGCTTGTGCTTAGCAGAAAAAAGAGGGTTTATAATCTTTGGAAAAAAGGGCGGGCCACTGAGGAGGACTACAAGGATGTAGCGAGGCTGTGCAGGGAGAAAATTAGAAAGGCCAAAGCTCATCTGGAGCTCAACTTGGCTACTGCCGTTAAAGACAACAAAAAATCCTTTTACAAATATATCAACACGAAACGGAGGACTAAGGAGAATCTCCATCCTTTACTGGATGCGAGGGGAAACCTAGTTACTAAGGATGAGGAAAAGGCTGAGGTGCTTAATGCCGCCTTTGCCTCAGTCTTTAGCGGCAATACCGGTTGTTCTCTGGATACCCAGTGCCTTGAGCTGGTGGAAGGGGATGGGGAACAGGACGTGGCCTTCGCTATCCATGAGGAAATGGTTGGCGACCTGCTACGGAGCTTGGATGTGCGCAACTTGATGGGGCCGGATGGGATGCACCCGAGGGTACTGAAAGAACTGGCGGAGGAGCTGGCCGAGCCGCTTACCATCATTTATCGGCAGTCCTGGCTATCGGGGGAGGTCCCAGTTGACTGGCGGCTAGCCAATGTGACGCCCATCTATAAGAAGGGCCGCAGGGCAGACCCGGGGAACTATAGGCCTGTCAGTTTGACCTCAGTGCCAGGAAAGCTCATGGAGCAGATTATCTTGAGGGTCATCACGCGGCACTTGCAGGGCAAGCAGGCGATCAGGCCCAGTCAGCATGGGTTTATGAAAGGCAGGTCCTGCTTGACGAACCTGATCTCCTTCTATGACCAAGTGACGCGCTTGGTGGATGAGGGAAAGGCTGTGGATGTGGTTTACCTTGACCTCAGTAAGGCTTTTGACACAGTTCCCCACAACATTCTCCTCAAGAAACTGGCTGCTCGGGGCTTGGACTGGCGTACGCTTCGCTGGGTTAGAAACTGGCTGGATGGCCGGGCCCAGAGAGTTGTGGTGAATGGAGTCAAATCTGGTTGGAGGCCGGTCACTAGTGGTGTCCCCCAGGGCTCGGTACTGGGGCCGGTCCTCTTTAATATCTTTATCGATGATCTGGATGAGGGAGTCCAGTGCACCCTCAGTAAGTTTGCAGATGACACCAAGCTAAGTGCGTGTGTCGATCTGCTCGAGGGCAGGAAGGCTCTGCAGGAGGATCTGGATAGGCTGGAGCGATGGGCTGAGGTCAACTGTATGAAGTTCAACAAGGCCAAGTGCCGGGTCCTGCACCTGGGGCGCAACAACCCCAAGCAGAGCTACAGGCTGGGAGATGAGTGGCTGGAAAGCTGCCTGGCCGAGAGGGACCTGGGAGTATTGGTTGATAGTCGGCTGAATATGAGCCAGCAGTGTGCCCAGGTGGCCAAGAAGGCCAACAGCATCCTGGCCTGCATAAGAAGCAGTGTGGCCAGCAGGTCTAGGGAAGTGATTGTGCCCCTGTACTCGGCTCTGGTGAGGCCGCACCTCGAGTACTGTGTTCAGTTTTGGGCCCCTCGCTACAGGAAGGACATGGACGTGCTCGAGCGAGTCCAGAGAAGGGCGACCAAGCTGGTGAGGGGTCTGGAGTACAAGTCTTACGAGGAGCGGCTGAGGGAGCTGGGCTTGTTCAGCCTGGAGAAGAGGAGGCTCAGGGGAGACCTTATCGCTCTCTACAGTTACCTTAAAGGAGGCTGTAAAGAGGTGGGGGTTGGTCTGTTCTCCTACGTGCCTGGTGACAGGACGAGGGGGAATGGGTGAAAGTTGCGACAGGGGAGTTTTAGGTTGGATGTTAGGAAGTACTTCTTTACCGAAAGGGTTATTAAGCATTGGAATGGGCTGCCCAGGGAGGTGGTGGAGTCACCATCCCTGGAGGTCTTTAAAAGACGTTTAGATGTAGAGCTTAGCGATATGGTTTAGTGGAGTACTTAGTGTTAGGTCGGAGGTTGGACTCGATGATCTTGAGGTCTCTTCCAACCTAGAAATCTGTGATACTGTGTGATACTGTGATAAGTTTGAACAGAAGTGCACTTCTGGGGGGGCGAAAGTATTTCATGCTTGATCACAGAATCACAGAATCACAGAATCATCTAGGTTGGAAGAGACCTACAAGATCACCTAGTCCAACCTCTGACCGCTAACATGTCTTCCATTAAACCATATCACTAAGTTCTACATCTAAACGTCTTCTAAAGACCTCCAGGGATGGTGACTCAACCCCTTCCCTGGGCAGCCCATTCCAATGCCTAATGACCCTTTTGGTAAAGAAGTTTTTCCTAATATCCAACCTAAACCTCCCCTGATGTAACTTTAGCCCATTCCCCCTCGTCCTATCACCGGGCATGTGGGAGAATAGACCAACCACCACCTCGCTACAGCCTCCTTTAATGTACCCATAGAGAGCAATAAGGTCGTCCCTGAGCCTCCTCCTTTTCAGGTTAACCAACCCCAGCTCCTTCAGCCACTCCTCCTAAGACTTGTTCTCCAGACCCCCCACCAGCTTTGTTGCCCTTCTCTGGACTCACTCGAGCACCTCAATATCCTTCTTGTAGCGAGGGGCCCAAAACTGACCACAGTACTCAAGGTGCAGCCTCACCAGAGCTGAGTACAGGGGGACAATCACTTCCCTACTCCTGCTGGCCACACTGTTTCTTATACAAGCCAGGATTGATTTCTTTTGAAGATCTGAAAGGAAGAAAACAAACACTGCAGGTGCTTATCAAAAGATGCTTTGCATTCTGTATCATTTAGTAAGTGAAAAGTATAATCATTTATTAACTCTAACTCCAAAAACTAGCCTGAGTAATTCCCTTGTATATTAGGACAGTCTAAAATTGGTATTCAGCAGTAAGGCTAGACCTTTTTGTTCAGTAAGAAGTCACAGTATTCTGAGGTAACCAAATGTCTCTCCCCGACATCTCTGTACATAAAGAAATTCCACTGTTTGACCAAATAGAGACTGCAGTCAACAGGAATGATGGGGCTTAGCCACACCATTCATATACCAGATATACCTGCAGCCAGATTTCGGATCATCCATCCTCTATGGATAGACTTTTGCAAGATGTTAAAAAAGGTAGTGTCTCATTATGACGCAAGGGGCAAAGGATAGCATTTAGCACTATTGACATTCAGGTTGCTCTATCAGGAAAATCTACAGAATGGTTGAAAGTAGCTGGAAGTTCCATTACAAGCCCAGCTCAATACTTCCTGCAAGGAGTTTATTGACAGTCCTCAACTTTTTTTCTGAAGTACCACCCTCAGTTTTACAAGAGCTAGCCATCAGCTAGCAATTAGAAAACAGCAACAAAAGATATATTAAAACAAATTCTGAAGAAAAAAATATTCTCAGATATACAAAAGATATATCTGAACAAGAAAATTTAAAAGGAATGTCAGTGGAAATGGTGATATTGCTAGAACCAGAGATAACAGAGGTGACCAATGGACACAGTTACAAGGAGGTAATAGTTCCTCTCCATCAGCTGAAAGAGATTTGATGAAAACCTAGAATAAATGTAGTACCTATTCTATTGAATTCTTATTGATTACAAAGGAGCCCATACTGGTACCACTTCTCAGGGCATACTGACTTGAGCACAGAGTTGTCCTAATGTGACTGTCTGACTTGCTGCCAAGAATTCTTTTCTTGGTTAGTCAGGCCAAGGTCTGACTGGAAAACAGGCAGAACAGGCTTATGTCTACAGGCAATTGACCACATAAGGCTATCCTTTTTTTCCCCTCCCTATGAGTCATCATTCTCTGAGCTTCAGTTTGCTCATTTTCATAATTTAAGCTCATCTAAGTGTAATTAAAAAGTCCAGACTAATGAGTAGTAACAAACAATGACTAATTTTTCTTTTATTGAATAACATTACAGTACTGTACATACTAAACAAAAGAGGCAGGCAGTGAAGTATGATGGTAGACTAAAAAGAAATCAGAGTTCACTGCAGAAATATGTCATTGGTAGTAATTTCACCATAAATTGAAAGTGTTTATTTTCAGTCTGATTCTTTTATTGAAATAAATCCTGTTCAGAGAATTTACCTACAAAAGTTATTTTTCTGTATACAAAGCAAATCTTTCTAATTATCCAGTTACTCCTGAGAAAACTAGCTACCAGTGAAAAGTAATGATATGTTTGTAAAAACAAAGACTGATATTCTTTTTCTAAAGGATAAGTCATTACTTACATTTTAATTATATAATTCCTCCTTAGACTTCTAATTTCAATACTGTTTCTATATTTCATGAGGAAGTTGTTATGATACTTCTGAAAACAACTTAATATATGTACTCAATGACCACTGAAATAGGTCTAAAAATACTGCTTAGAGTATACATGAACTTCTGAATAAAATAGTTATGGAAATAATAAGAAAAATGCACAGCTGGTTAACACTGACAAAATATAAATTTTGACTGTGAATAAATTGTTACCCCAGGGGAGGTCAGGAGTAGTTTTAAAGCTGAGTAGAGTGAAGGTCCCAGGTGCTATGCAGGTGGTTTGCTAAAAGCCTTAAAATAGATGACAAGATGTTCTCTTGGTTTCAGATTTCTTTTCCACTAAAGAGGCAAATTCTCTTTCCCAGATGAAAAACATAAAGGGAGTCCATGTGAGAGAAACATTCTCCATGGAGAGAACAAGGCAGTTCTGAGACTGGGTAGTAATCAACAAACTTCACCCTGCTTCTACAAGATGGAGATCCTCTGCTTACATGTTACTGACCTGTCTAGATCTGCTAACATGGATCTTGGAACCTCAAATATACCTTTAGATGGTCTTAATAACACTGGAAGGTTACTCTATTTTTCCATGAAGTATAAACAGTATGCTGCAGTATAAACACTTTTTTTTTTTTAAAAAAAGAAAAATAAAAAACGAGAAACTCTGAATCTTAAAAATCCACTTATTAAGTAGATCCCTCTTCTCTCCTGTTGTTTTGGACTTTGTGGATTCATTCAATTTCTACAGAATATGTTTTTAATTGTGCTTTAAATATATTCACTTCTCAGATTGCTTAAATATACGCAGGACAGAGCGCAACTATTCAGTCTCTCTCAAAGTATGCTCCTTTCTTAATGCTTCATTTCCATTTCCAGCATCTTCTAGACAAAATCAGTTTTAGAGAAGAGCAGCCTGGGCATTCACAAATGGAGAGAAGACGCGTTTTGAGGCAGATGTCAGTGCAAGTCATGCAGCATGTGGGGCGATGACGACAAACTTCTAATATAGACACTGAAAAAGTCCCCATGGGTGCAAAGTTGACTCACTCCCCAGATATTCATTGCTTATATTAGACACAGTGCAGGTCAGAACTTTGTGTTACACTTTTTTTTTCTTTTTTTTTTTTTTTCCCCACAGCTTTAGACATAGTTATGAATAAATATATCTTGTTCTTCTTTTGCTGAGCTACTTGTGGATACTTGTCTGGAGTTTGATTCATGTTTCTGTGTACTTCTTAATCATAACTGAATTAAAGCCTGAAATAAATGTATGTGATATATCAACATTGGCATGGAAATATTTTCATATTGCATTGACTTGTAAAGAGTAATATTTATAGCTAGTATTTAATTTATCTAACCCACAACAATCATGCTATATAAATGTGAGACAAAGTCTTAGCAAATTCAAAGTCTTCGTATGTGAGTTGGTCTTCCTGTATGTCTTCCTTCTTCTGCAAAGTTCAGTCTGGAGAAAAAGAATCTGATCAAAACAGGCTAAGTAGGAATCAAGGGGATTTTTTTTTTTTTCTTTTCTGAATAATCATGCCAGAAGGTGAAAATTAGATGCTTGAATATTCTCAAAAATCTTTCTCTGGCTCAAAGGAAAGATTTAAAATCTTGGCCATTGTAAGGATTTTTCTTTCACCATTTTGGAAGTGGTCACTGCATGTGGAAGGCAAGTTATTTATTAACAGATCCTCACTTCTAAAAACATATAATGCACAATTCCCATACCATCTTCTATACCTATTTAAGATGGTCTCTTAGGAAATCAGTGATGCCTCATTCCAAGATCATCAAATCTGAGTCCAATCTGAAAACAGAAGCAATAGCTAGCAGAGTACATAATTTTTAACATTTCTACAAACCACAACATAACATCTCATTTTTTTTGGACAAGGAGTTACTATTTGTGTGTGTATAGCTAGTGAAGTGTGAACTTAGGAATTTTATTAAAAAGCATGTGACTATCTGTCCTCATTCTGCAATAGATTACATTGCTCTGGATGTTGTGTGTGATGAGGAAGAAACTTTTGTTTAACATCAGCATAATTGACAGCAGGCTATGAGCTTCTGAATTAGGAAACTGTAGCTCTTTTTACACCATTTTTGAAGCCTGATTTAATTTCTGGTTGCATGAACTCAACTCATTCAACTTCTACTTAACAGAAATTGACTGTAATGAACATTGGGATTAAGGAAACCATGTTTCTCAGACTAAGACTAATTTACTAGTTTGTTTAGTCCAAAGAATGACTTTTTTTCCACTACAAGTTTAATATTTTATGGGAACTACCGAAGGAAAATAATTTCCTTTCCTTTTTTCTTGATCTTTAATTCTGAATTCACAAAGTGTGGATAATCCTGTTGTATAATTGCTAATTTTGTGGATTAAGTATTTAATTCCTGATATGTTACAATAGTTTTATGGCCAGAGAATGTTGCCATCAAATAGCAAGAAGTGGTTCTGAAGACTCATAAAACCAAACATGGCATGCTACCTTTTGTATGTAATTCTTTCTTTTAGTTTTGTTTAACATTTTAACTTGTGTTGCATGCAGATGACAGCTTCATTCCTAACTATGGGGTACCAGGAAAAACCAAGTATCACATCATCCAGTCTTCTAAAATGGAAGTCAGTCCACTAAGAGTCTGTCCTCAGTGATAACCATTCTTTTTGTGCAAGAAAACACTCTTGGTTTTGTTTGCTTTTTCATCAACTGTCTTCCTGTCACTGGGGGGATGTAGGGTGAGTCTAACAGAACCTGCCTTTCATAAACCCATGCTGTCTGGCTCTGAATACCTGTTTGTGCTCTACATGCTGTATGATGGTATTCAAGACGATTTGCTCCATGACCTTCCTTGACAGGCCTGTAGTTCCCTGGATATTCCTTCCTGTCTTTGTAGATGGATATCACATTTGTTAACCTCCAGACAACCGGGACCTCTGAAGTTAACCAGGACTGATGATAAATCATTGAAAGTGCCTCGGTGAGGCACTTCTGCCAGCTTCTTCAATACCTGATAAACTCAGTACATTTGAAAAGGCCGGCATCTGTGCCTTCAAAATTGCATTCTTGAAGGATGTCCAGCCTTCCTTTTCTCTTTAGAACAGTAGATAAAATTTTCAGGGGAGAGCACAAATGCAGTTCCCCACTCCTACAATTTCTGAATTTCCTGCATTTGGGAAAATCACAGGAGTCAGCAAAGCAGTGTGCAGGGGAAGAGCCTCACCCTAGGAAAACTGCCTGCCTAATCATATTGTCTCCCCTGCCAGGTAAGTATGGAAGATGGATGAATGGAATTCCAGCAGTAAGATTGCATAGGCCATAATTTTGTAAGAAATAAAAAATATAAAGAGCAAATTCAGGCTCACATGAATGAAACAACAAGCATACATTGAAAGTAGAGTATCTGCTTAATAATATACTTTAATGCTGCCTTCATAATGCTGAGGAGTCATATCTACAGACATTAGATGTAGTCTGATCAATGTCAAAAACAGAAGGTCTATAATTTTTCTGGTCTATAACAATGTCTATGATTGTGAATGTAATTTCCCAAATTGCATAGATTTCAGTAGAGCTGTATCATCCTGTAAACATATATCTGGTTATATATCTACTAATGTTCTACAGTTTACATGAATATTTCTGCTTCTTGTTTTTCATTTTTCCTTGAACCACAGCTAAATTTCACAAAATAATTTTCCAAAGTGTATTATCTCACTTTTATTTATTTATTTTTTCAGACTGAATCTTATTTTAGTGTCGCTCATAATGATAATCATTGAAGAAACCTCTGTTTTTGTAGAATATGAAGGTGAATGAATACAGGTTAAAATTTAAGCTATACCTGGATGTAACACATTGGTTTATTCAAAACCACAGTAAATTTTCAAGAAAGATCCTGTGATGCTCTGTATGAACCACTATCAATACAGTTCAGTTATATAACATCTGTTTCATTCCTTTAACCTGAAGTTACTCAACTTTATCTCTATTTGGGGTCCAAGAGTGCTTATAGGATACACTGAAATAGTTTTGCTATCCTTTTGGAAAAAAAGTGATGCTAATATGAAAAGACACACAGTAGTCAACAAATATGTAAATTATGAAGTAAGTTACCATATTGTTTGGATGAGAAAGAATGTTAGATGAAACCTCCCAAGTGAAGAAACTTTCTAAACACACCAAGCTTGTTGTACAAATGAAAATATGTTTCAGTTTCTGCAATGTTCTTTAATAACCATACAGAATATGCAAACAGAGAGAGAAGCTCCCTGTATTTCTCCAGTGATGTTTGCATGTACCACTTATTTTCAGATAATTGACAGCTGGAGCTTGTTTTAAGAATCCACGTGTTGATATATTTTTCATGGGAAGACTGGGAATTAAGGATTCTCTTCTCCTTCATTCTTGCTATGTCACGTTGATGTGTGAGATATTTTTCTTTTTTTTTTCTTAGCAGATTAAAATTGTTTTAAAGATTGTGTTCTCTTGAAGACCAGTTATGTTGAACAGTCAAATTTTCACATCAATTTATATACTATAGTGATCCAAGTCTCACCCTTTCAACTTTGTGACTTCCCTTGTTCATACAGAAGAAAGCAATTTTATTTAGAAGGTGTTCTATACTGGACACAGTACAAAGTATAAAACAAGGAGAGCAGAAATAATAAATAAAAAATACAAGTGGGAATCAAAATTCATGAGTAATTAATGAATAATGAAGGAAGTAGACATTCTAAAAATCACCGATGCCAGTTGTATGGAACCTTCAATAAATTATTGTCTATTTTTCTCTGAAAATCATCAAACCAGAATTCAGATTTTACTAATCAAATAATCAGAAGGAAAGGGTATGTGTAACGGATACTTTAGCCAAGTCTAGGTTGTGCAGAATATGAATAATGCAGTACATTTTATTACTCATAAATCAGCACAAAATGTTCTGAAATGATTTTTGAAATTATATCACTTATTTTTAGTGTGTCCTGCCTCTTCTGAACCCTCACATCAGCCTAACTCAAACACCTGTAGGGGTCATATCACTCATTCATGCAGACTTTTATTAGTACATAATTTTCTTCAGATATAATTGTTTATTAATCATACTGTGTGATGAGGGTAAAAAAGAATGTAATTAGCTCAATACCTCATGCAGTATATGCCAATACTTTCTGGAACAATATACTAAATAAAAGTACTGGAAAAACATTCCTAACCAATTCCTATAATGTAAACTGTTTACCAGCTAGTCAGTTGAATAGCATGGCAATATGCTGAGAAAGTACGCAGAATAAAATACTCCTAGCTGAAAGCTCTTTCAATGGAAACTTTAACCATTTATTACGTTTTTTAAAAAGTAAGCAAGACTTGCACTTGAAATAGAATTTACAACAGACAGCAATTAAGTAAAAATAAATATTTTTCTCATATAAACTGGATATCTGCAACCTTGGTCAACAAACTGATTTCCTGAGTGAGTTTGTTTTGAATGTATTAGAATATCTCTTTGAAATATTTAAGTATATGTAGTGGCTGCAAAGATTTGAAAGTCAAGATCATGCTTGCTAGAATTGCTCTGAGAACTCATCTGGGCACTGACACCATATCTATGCAAATTTAGCTGTCTGTCTACATAAGGCACGTTGAAATCAAGGATGTGGTTTGCTTCTGTTCTTTTGACAGACATATCTGTCCAGCATCTCTATTTGCTGCTAGTAAGACACCTGTTAGTGACTCAAATATTTCTGGAAGGGAAAGTAAAAACCTTCAAGAATTGCAAGCACCTTGAAAAAAAATAGCTTAAAAATTTGCCAACATATCCAAAGCTGACATGTCAATTAAAAAGATACTACTGGCTGCATGGAGTTGTAGATCTGCTCTGATAAGAGTGAACCTACATCTCACTTATCAGAAACACTTGACCACAGTGAATTACTGGGCCTTTTATTTTTATTTATTTATTTATTTATTTATTTATTTATTTTCATTCAAGCAATTGTTGCAGGCAAAAGATGGGAAGTCCAGCTGGGTGGAACTGATTTGTGAGCACAGATATGAATCTCAGAACATGGAACAGAAAAACCTCTATTTTAAACCTCCACTCAAAACAGTATGGTGATGATATCACTGGCCCTTTTCCACTGGCTTTAACAGAGGATTATGGCAGGTGAAAGTGCTGACATGTAGCAAAGCAGAACTTTAAGAGACAACTCACAAAGTAATTTGGGGACATTATGATGTTTCTTTAGAAGATGATGTGTAAATACCCCTTGGTAATCCATTTTAGCATTACCAGTTTAGGTCTGGTCACAGCCGTCTGTTGGCTACAGCTCTACAAAACCATGGTTTTGTTAAGGTAGTTCCACTGTGAGCAAAAGGGGAATAAGGTATTTGTGGAAGAGGTGAAAAAAGACATTTATTTAAGAATCAATTAACTTTCTTTGCAAGTGGTAAGTTGGCCAATTAATTTGATGAATCCTGCTTTCTTTTGAGAATATAATCAATCTTCTTGCTAGAAATTTTCCATAAAATCCTGCATATGTTTGTGATACTGTTAAATCAAATGAGATAACAAAAGGAAAACAACTATTTATTTACATTATGACTACCATAATAAAGGAAATAGTTCTACCACAAGCAATTTTGAAAGATTCTGGGCATCTTTTAAAGCTTTATTTGGATAAATTATTTCACCTCTCTATTATCTCTCCTTACTTATCTTTCAAACCCACAGCTTCACTGTTCTAAGCTTGGCTGATTCTTTTTGGGGTGGCATATCTAACTTGACATATATTCTAATGATTATTTTCTGATTTTTCTAAGAATTACAAAAAGAAAAAAAAAGTAAAACATTTTCTGTATCCTTAGAATCCTTATTATTTTCCCATGATAAATCCACATTTCTAGTGTATTTCTTTTGCATTACCATCACAGAAACATGCAATGGAGGGTCATCAGAGAAACAGGAAATTTGCCGTTATGGCAGACCTCCCAGAATCCTTTTTGAAGCAATAATGCTCTCTGAGCAGTTGTTTATTACTAATAATCTTTGAATATTTGATGCTAAAAACAGTGCAATAGAGGAATAGCTAAGTGAGTTATTTTTAGAGATCATTAAAATATGTAACATTCTGACATTGATTTATCACCAAGAAACAAGATCAGGAAAAAGGCAGTGTGATTAACCGTAGTTTTACTTAGAAAAATTTCCTGATGGAGAAGGGAAATTATAGCAGTAGGTTTTGTTTGTTTGTTTGTTTTTCCTTTTTTTTTTTTTTCCTTCCTTCTCTTCCTTTGTCTACAGAGAGAGAGGAAACATATGCCTCAGAAACAAGAAAGAGAACAGTTCACTGTTCACAGTATTACAGTGCTTAATTTTGGTACTTCTCCTTTCTTCTGACACTGTTAGTTTAGGTGCAGACTGTCCCCACGTGCCCAAAGACAAGCCAGCGCAGAAGACTAGCCTGGTTGAACAGAGAGCTGTGTCTAGAACTTAGGAAGAAAAAGAGGGGTTATGACCTTTAGAAAAGAGGGCGGGCCACTCAGGAGGACTATAAGGATGTTGTAAGGCTGTGCAGGGACCAAATTAGAAAGGCCAAAGCTCATCTGGAGCTCAATCTGGCTACTGCTGTTAAAGATAAAAAAAAGTGTTTTTATAAATATATAAACACGAAAAGGAGGACTAAAGACAATATCCATCCTTTACTGGATGCGGGGGGAAACAGTGACAAGAGATGAGGAAAAGGCTGAGGTGCTTAATGCCTTCTTTGCCTTAGTCTTTAGCGGCAAGACAAGTTGTTCTCTGAATACCCAGTCCCCTGAGCTGGTGGAAGGGGATGGGGAGCAGAATGTGGCCCTCATAATCAACGAGGAAATGGTTGGTGACCTGCTACAGCACTTGGATGTATGCAAGCCGATGGGGCCGGATGGGATCCACCAGAGGGTACTGAGAGAACTGGCGGAAGAGATGACCAAGCTGCTTTCCATCATTTATCAGCAGCTGGGGAGGTCTCGGTTGACTGGCAGCTAGCAAACATGACGCCCATCTACAAGAAGGGCCGGAGGGCCGGAGGAACTATAGGTCTGTCAGTCTGACTTCAGTGCCAGGGAAGCTCATGGAGCAGATTATCTTGAGTGTCATCACGTGGCACTTCCAGGGCAACCAGGCGATCAGGCCCAGTCAGCATGGCTTTATGAAAGGCAGGTCCTGCTTGATGAACCTGATCTCCTTCTATGACAAAGTGACGTGCTTAGTGGATGAGGGAAAGGCTGTGGATGTGGTCTACCTTGACTTCAGTGAGGCTTTTGGCACCATTTCCCACAGCAGTCTCCTGAAGAAACTGGCTGCTCATGGCTTGGACTGGCGTACACTTTGTTGGGTTAAAAACTGGCTGGGCATTTGGGCCCAAAGAGTTGTGGTGAATGGAGTTAAATCCAGTCAGAGGCCAGTCACTAGTGGAGTCCCCCAGGGCTCAGAACTAGGGCCAGTTCTCTTTAATATCTTTATCGATGATCTGGATGAGGGGATCAGGTGCACCCTCAGTAAGTTTGCAGACGACTCCATGTTATGTGCATGTGTCGATCTGCTCGAGGGTAGGAAGGCTCTGCTGGAGGATCCGGATAGGCTGGACCAATGGGCTGAGGCCAACTGTATGAAGTTCAACAAGGCCAAGTGCTGGGTCCTGCACTTGGGGCACAACAACCGCAAGCAGTGCTACAGGCTGGAAGATGAGTAGCTGGAAAGCTGCCTGGCATAGGAGGACCTGGGAGTACTGGTTGATAGTTGGCTGAATATGAGCCAGCAGTGTGCTCAGTTGGCCAAAAAAGGCCAACAGCATCCTGGCTTTCAAAAGAAAGAGTGTGGCCAGCAGGTCTAGGGAAGGGATTGCCCCCCTTTACTCGGCTCTGGTGAGGCCGCACCTTGAGTACTGTGGTCAGTTTTGGGCCCCTCACTACAAGAAGGACATGGAGGTGCTTGAGTGTGTTGAGAGAAGGGCAACGAAGCTGGTGAGGGGTCTGGAGAACAAGTCTTAGGAGGAGTGGCTGAAGGAGCTGGGGTTGGTTAACCTGAAAAGGAGGAGGCTCAGGGATGACCTTATTGCTCTCTATGGGTACATTAAAGGAGGCTGTAGCGAGGTGGTGGTTGGTCTATTCTCCCACATGCCCGGTGATAGGACGAGGGAGAATGGGCTAAAGTTACATCAGGGGAGGTTTAGGTTGGATATTAGGAAAAACTTCTTTACCAAAAGGGTCGTTAGGCATTGGAATGGGCTGCCCAGGGAAGGGGTTGAGTCACCATCCCTGGAGGTCTTTAGAAGACGTTTAGATGTAGAACTTAGTGATATGGTTTAATGGAGGACTTGTTAGTGTTAGGCCAGAGGTGATCTTGGAGGTCTTTTCCAACCTAGATGATTCTGTGATTCTGTGATGGTTTAAACAGCTGAGTGGACTTTTGTAACCTCAGAGATGGAGCGTAGAAATATCATGACATGTAGGTTAATTTATTAATTTATATATTTTTCAAACCAGCATTTTACAGGTTCCCAGGCTTATAGAATACCAATACGTCAGAGGTACTCTCTGAATTTATATGCATTCTTTATACGCATATATGCAATATATGGATTTTTAAAGCCTGGAGCACAAGGTCACATGCAACCTGTGTGGAAACTTCACCAGAGCTTTGCTCTTTCAGCCACAAAATGTCATCTCCTCACACTTGGGCTTCCTCCTTGAACTCAAATCAAGATTGCATTTTTTTTTAATTTCTGTATTTTATTTTATTTTATTTTATTTTATTTTATTATTTTATTTTATTTTTTGAAACATGGCGTCGTAGACCTTATCCTTTTCCTCTATCAGTGAGTGAGAGGGAATGCAAGCCACAGACTTACAGAACCAGTACATTTTTATAGTAATAATCACGTAGGGTATGATTCTGAAAATTGCCTAGAACTTTTTGCAATTTTATACATACAATTCTGCCAATGCTAGATGCAAACATTGACCTATTTGTTGCATTTATTTTGGAAAAGCTGAGATGAAAATCCAAGATCAGAGGCAGAACCAAGTCTACCTAGATAAAATACAGGTCAAGTGTTTCCTCAGGGAAAGTGATTTGTATTTCTACTAGAACGTATCCTTGGAATGAGTGTCAGCAGATAGCCACCAATAATTTTTTTTTTTTCCTAGTCCTTCAAAGTGTGTGTGGGAGAACTTGACAACACTTTTATTGGGAAGAAAAGATGTGGTGGAATATTTGTCAAAGGTTTTGGAAAAACAAAACAAAAAAATATTGTTTTCTCTGAGTAAAAGTGATGGAAGGATTAGGAAGTCTCAATATACACAATACAGTTTCCATTACATATGACATTCTTCCCAGTATTTCCTTAGTAGCATCTCTTAAGGTTGCTATTGAAGAACATCACAGAATAAATGTTTAGAAATACTTACATGGGGTTAAATTCTTACACCTGGCCCATATGTTGGTGTGTCTTTGGATGAGAAACTAAAGAAATGTTACCCTTGAGTTAGGTAGCGTGATCTAGGTTCCCTTTTCCAGCACCTTTGCAAACAAATCCAGATACAGGAGAAGCAAAGGTATTGAAAGGGTGAAAGCAGATTTTATACCAGAGCTCTTTCTGCAAACTCACTGAGAAAGAGAAAAGGAGAGAACTCAAGTCTCTCCATATACTATAGAAGCATCTTAAGCTTAAAACCTTATAGGAAAGTCTAAACTGGAAGATATGTTCCTGACTCAAATGCCAGCTGGTGCCTGAACACAGGCGAAAATAGCTTTCTCATTCCTGTTGCGTCCTCTGTGACAGGAGTGGTCACAGTGAGCTGTGTGGAATGAGATCTGCTACTGGCCTCTCAGCAACAGTCAGACTGAACCAGAGCTAGAAGGGACCAATGGACACTTTTCCCCCTTCTGCTGTGCAGTTTCTTGGCCTAGAATCAGAAACACATATTTACATGGTGTCAAGCATGGTCTATAATATTAGAAGAACAAAACATTTTGTATTTAGAAAGCAAACAACTGTGGCACTTCAATGTCACATTAACTTAACAGTTCTTTTTGCTACAATCAACAGTTGAACTGAAGTTGTAGGTGGCAGCTGATTACACTCCACTTTATTAAACAATTTTCTCTTGTGCTTTCTTGTCTAATTAAAATGTCTTCTGTGTTTAAGACCAGGTAAACATTGTCTTTGGAGACTATACTCAACCTTTAAAAACCTTTAAAAACCTTTAAAAAGGTTTTCCTTAGAGCTATCATATTGTAGACAGATGTAGACAGTACCTGAAAGAAAGTATCTGAGAGACAGAAATAACTTTTTCATCACGTCAAACTTCTCTCTTCCAAAGAACACATCTTTTTCAAAAATTTTGCCAATAAGAACACAAAATTTTAATATTACACAGAATTTTAATACTTAATAATTACGTAATTTTAATACTTAATACTTTAATACTTTAATACACATTATGAACATCAATATTTTGAATATCAACTTTATTAAACGTACTAAACAAAGGGGAACCCAGGTAAATGCTGCCAGGCTAACCTCAGTCTGTTGGAATATTATGGAGCAAATCCATTTACAAGCTGTATCTGCATATCTGAGAGACAGGAATATGATATGGAACATTCAACATGGATTTAATGAGGGCAAATCATGTCTGACCCACCCGATAATATGGCTGGCTCTGTGAACAAGAGAAGAGGAGTGGATATTGCAAATTTGACTTTAGTAGTCTTCTGTAATTTCATCATCACAAATTGGTGAGACAAAGACTGGATAAGTGGACAATAAAGGTGAGTTGGAAAGCTGGTTTGACTGCTGGGCTTGATCTTTATTATCATCTGTGCCACAAAGTCCAGCTAGCAGCCAGTAACCAATAGAATCCCTCAGGGATCAGAACTAAGAACAATATTGCTTAATATCTCCATTAAACACATGGGTGACAGGATGGAGGGCAGTCTCAGCAAGTCTGTAGATGTGAGCAGATTAAGGGAGCAGCAGTCAGCGTGCTGGAAGGCAGGACTGTTCCTTAGAGGGATCAGCATGGGCTGAAGAAATTGGGTGATGTGAACCTCATGAAATTCAACAAAAAGCAATGCAAAGTATTGCAACCTGGGCTGTATCTCTCTGACTCATGAGGAGAGGCTGGGAGAGCCGAGACAGCTCTGTATCTGACCAGAGGATACAGAGAAGATGGCGCCAGACCATGAGGGTGGTCAAATACTGGAAGAGGTTATTCAGGAAAGTTGTGGAATCTCTATCCTTGAGGTTTTGGGAACTTGACTGGACCTGAAGGGTTACTCTGAGCAGTAATTAATAAGGTAGCAGAATGCATTTGCGTTAGTTTCAGCATGCATACGTAGTAGTGTAAAGATATTGACCATTCTGACTATTCACATTTGTGTAAATTAGATTTCAGCCTGCTTGTCTGGAAAGAAAAAGAGCAGACCCTTTAAGTGGAAGTTCCCCATTTAAAAAGGAGACAGAGCAGATACTTCCTCTGTAAATGGAGTCTGACATGCTGATTCCCTGAGACACATGTATGTAAATATGCTTACTAAGTTTATGTAAAATGACTTTGAAACTCATGTTTTCCTTGATAAAAATACAGCTATTAATAAGTGCCTATGAAAAATACATTTAGGATATAATAATAAAAACATTATCAAAGCTTCTGGGAAACCCTTGTGCAAGGAAAAGGTACAGATAACAAACTGTCAGTGTTGGCAGATGGAACATTATTATATGCAGCAATAGGTTTATCTTGCCTGTTTCATCATGTGGTATTTCAATAATTTGCTATCAGGAGAAAGCTTTACTATGCATCTCTTCTCCCAGACATTCATAATACCCAAAGCAGTAAGTGTTCAGTCTACTGACTCTCACTTGTTTCAGCTGATATTTTGAGCATGGGTTATTAGACATCCCCAAATGGGAGTGGGACAACAATAGACAATATTTCTATACCTATCTTTTCTCCTTGCTTGATCACAGAATGTTACAGAAGCATTAAATACAATACAAACAAAACAAAACAAAACAAAACTTTCAACCTGAGAGGAATTGCCATTAATACAACTCAGCTCATAGTTCAGAGTTGCACAGCCAAAGAGACTTTCAACAATTGTGATGCAAATATTCCAGATATGCAGCAAAAAGAGAGAAATAATAGTACAGAACAATACACCACTGGTACTGAAGAGATCATTGTTTGTATAAATTTAGATATCACTTTTCCTGATAGTGTAATGAAATCCCATTAACTATAGTATGAAAGCTGAATACATGGCTGAAAAAGAAAAATCCTTATTCTTTTTTTAATATAGTTTAACTGGGTATGGACAAACTGTGAAATAAAAGAGAACTAGAATAAACAGCGCAATACAAAATAACAGAGGTATAGTACAGTGGTATTGAATCATATATATTTTTTTTTTCTGCACAGAATTCTCATTATAGTGAACCTCATCACTCACTAAGTGCTGCCTTTTAAAAGGCACTCATTCATCCTTCTGAAGCTGAATTGCATTTTAGTTTTGCAGAGCAAAATGTCTTATAACTATATTTTTATTTTCTTTTTTATCTTATTATTTTCTTAGGCATTTGCTTGATATATGTCCATAATCACAGTGTAAAAAACACTTGAAACAGGCAGCTAACTATATAGACTGTCCAATAAAATTGGTTGTAAGTGTAAACCATCATGCCAATGCATTAAATACCAAAAGCTGATATACCTGGATCTGAGATTGGGTCTGAGATGAGTCTAATACTGGATAACCCTTTTGTGTCAGAGGTCACCCAATATTTTCCTTGTTACAAACAAGTGCAACTAAAGAGTCTTCATAAAAGAGACTGAGAATACTTATATAGATCAAATGAGGGGTGCAGAAAATCATGTGATGGCAATCCATGGGAAGATAGTGCATAACTGGTCCTTGCAATGTTCTTGTGTCAGGCTTACATTACAGAAGCTGTGTTTCCAATCTACTTTATCTGCATTTCATCACTTAACATTAACATTTCTCTAGGGTCAAATTATTCCTTTTTTATGGTTGCTAATTTCTATGGTTCTCTGCAGTATAAGCAAAAATAAATGTTGCTGTCCAAAGAATAAAGGCTTGATATGGGCTTTTCCCACTGAGAAATGGAAGGAAAAGAAGAGAGAGAATTAGGGATGGAAAAGAGACTCTTGGGGAAAACCCTGGAGAGTCAGACTTATGAGCAAGGCTGATGGCAGGGGGATAAAAGTGATGGAGGCAGCAATACCTGCTGCCTCTGAGATCAATATCCCCGACATCCTTGCTTTGAATGAACAGCACCGTTATGTCTATTTTTTCCAGATATGTAGCACAAGAAAACAAAATGGAAGAGGCTACATTTTACCAGCAAAATGCAGCAACACCTCTATATTTAAAAAAATAATAATAATGAAGAAATACCAGCAAATTTGTATTCTAGACTTCTGAATGGTTTCTCAGTGCTGATTTTGAGAGAATTCTGATGGAGCTGAGGGTCCCTCAAAAGCCTGTTTTCCAGCTACTGTAAACATGATTGCCTTACATAAAGCTACTAATTTTCATCATAAAACATTTCCATACCCCGAGCAATCTTGAAGTTACTGTACCTCTTCTGTTTCAGTTTAATTTTTCTTGAACACATGTATCTGATATTAAACACCCAGTTACAAATGAAGTCTAACATCTTTCTTGTACGACACTAATTTCTATCTTTGCAAGAAAGCTTTATTTGGTTACATTACTTGTCTTTTTAGAGATATAAAGTATATTGCCACTCCAGTGTGCTGTTGCACAAGATGACTCTCTATTCCATACCAATCAGGACCAGTTTATAGAAAAATGCTTTGTTGTGAATTCCCAAAATTTTATCTTTCTTTTGAGCATGTTTCATAAAATCACAATAGTAAATCTCATGAACACACTCCTAATCTTTTGAAAACAGGAGTTCACCAGTTTTTAACTAGCATTCCATATTTCCAAGCCCATTCTTTAAGATGTCCACAAAAATAGTGTCCCTACATGTTGATGCAGCTACTTTTAAAGCTCTGTATTCCCAAATTTCCCCTCATGTGACCTTGTAGTTTCACCTATCTCTATCTTCTCCAACTTAATGTATATGTTTCTCTCACCTGTATATCAAATACTTGACTGAAGTTCACAGAGATGAGATATATGCACTTTCCTATGCTTAGAAAATGGGCCATGGAAAAGAAAAGAAAAAAAAAAAGCCATTATGTAAGTTTGGCACAGTTTATGTTTGCTATGACATCGTATTATATGTCATTTTCCTTTAAGGACAATTACAGACATGGTGGGTTTCTTCAAACTAAATCTCAATTAAGGTCTGTTTTTTAAGATCTGGGACTAATTGTTAATTATTCCATCCCCTTCTAATATGTGGTTTGCTGTTCTTCAGTCTGATTGCATCCTCCATCTCCAAAAAAATAAAATAAAACAAACTTAAAAAATCATTATCAGATCCACAATTTCAAGCTTTTTTTTTTTTTTTTTTTTTTTTTTTTTTTTTAGTTTGTAATTACTTAGTTGTAATTATTTCCATTTTTATATTCTTCTTGCTGTTAATCAGTCTTGCCTTTGTGTCACAGTATTGAATCTAACTGGAAGAATTCGGGGGCAGTGTTAAGAATATAGTTAATCTTATTCTTTGTTCATAGCAACTGGTTTATTTCTCTCTTGTTCTGTTTTTCGTTTGTTTGTTTGCTTGCTTGTTTTTTTTTTTCTTTTTTTAATGTTTATATATATATATACACATTAAATGAAAAATTTCCAATTATGTTTTTAAATATCTACTGCTAGTCTAACTCAACTGAAGTTCAAGATCTATTGCTCTGTCTCAATGCTAATCAACTTTTAAGGCATAATTTTCTTTGTCATCACCAAAGACTTTCATAGTCATTGAAATCAGCAGCTATCAACACTTTCCCATTTCTAAAGCTGGCAAAAGGAAGACATACATAGATTTTTTTTTTTTAAAATGTTGCTTTTAAAATACTATACACATAAGACAAAAAAAAACCCACAAATGTTTAAAACACAACAAAGTGCCTGAATATATGTGCCATCTAGGTAAATTCGGTATTGCAAACAAATGCGTTATTACTATTGGCATAGAGAATGAAAATTTATTTAGATACTGTAATTTTCAAACTATCACTAATGCCTCTGACTTAAACAGTCAAATAGTTTAAAAGATTCCTTTTTGTACATAAAACTTACTGATTGCTTGCAGATTTTTCTTCCCACATTTCCTCATACATTTTCATTCCATAAGAATCAGCTGGCTTTCAGTCTTCCTTTACACCACACACAGAGATTACTTCTAATATTTATTCTGGAGCAGAATAAACAGATGGAGTTTCTTTTGCAGCTGAATAAAGTAGTTCTGTTCAGAGCTAGCTGTGTCTGTCTGTTTTTCTCACGGGCTGCTCTTTTTATAGCAGTGGTTAGGAAATCAACATCACAGACTCAAGCTAGCTGGATAAATAAAATACTGATTGTATGTTGTAAGCAATTTCTAACTAAACAAATTGGAAAGTAAGGAAAGATAGCAGGATCAAGTCTTTTTTGATTGGCACACAGTTTAGTTTTCTTCTTTCAACCCTGTAGTAACACTGCTGAGTAACAGTTTAAATTACTGACTTACTATATGTACTTAAAAGAAATTAGTTATAAGCCTCCCCCCAAAATGGGACATTATTTAGTGTCTGAAAACAGGCCCTAGTTTCCTAAATATTTGTCCTATCACACTTACTGCAAGGCTTTGTTTGTTTTTAAAGTCACTATTTTTTTTCTTTTTTTTGTGCGTGATGTTTTGACGTTAGCTCCAGTTTCTAATTTCACATTTAATTTTTCTCAATATAAGTGTTAATTTTAAAATTATTGTTCTGTTCATTTACATCATGTTACTAATGTTTAGTTATGGATTGAAAAAACAAACAACAACAAAAACAGTAAGAAGTGAAGAAACTGAGAGCCAGTAAGCCACTTGAAACATAGGTATCATCTTCCATTAAAGAAATGTCTAATTAAAGCTGATGGCTCATCGAGGGTGATCTCTTTGCTTTTCTTTTTCTATATTTCTTTCAAGCATAAGAAAACTGCTGAACTGCTTTCTGGCATAAAAAAAAAAAAAAAAAAACATAAGAAAACTGTGGTATGGCATATGTTGAATATAGGCATAGTTCATTTGCCACAGTCCTTAAAAGTGAAAGACTTTTAGTATAAATCAGAGATTAGCCTGAAATTAAAAACAAGGAATGGGCAAAAAAGAATAGAAATGATGAAGTGCTTTCATGAAAACCTGACTACTGTATGTGCTAAATCATGAGATATGAGGTTAAATATATTAACTGTAATTAGACATGTAACACCCTCTCCATCTGCTTTATTATAAAGTAAAAGAGGTAAAGGAAGTCCAATGTCTGTTTTAGTGCCTGTTGGGTTTAGTTCAGAAGCTGTCTTGCTCACCCTCTGTTGCTCACTACTTCTTACCTCATGGACATCATTATGAACCTTGAATATTCAATGCTGGAAACCAGTCTGGGCTTATTCATTTTCACCCATCACTAACAGGTTTTTGGGGTATAGTGGGCAGTTCTGATGAAGTTAATTTCATGCTTGTTTATCCTGTAAACATATATAACAAACTTCCTAGCCTGGAGCACTGCAATCTGTTCCAGAGCAATTGTGCTCAGGTAATGGGTAGTTAGGAATATAAAGCCAATTTTGTGACTCTATTTCAAAGGATCCTGAGGCAATTAAGAAAGTTTACGTAGTATAGCTCTTGTTCACCCCCAACACAATCAGTCACAAGAGGAAGCTTGGAATGAGTTGGCTCTAAATGTCATATATTTTGCAGTCTTTCCCTGAATATTAATGTGATTCTAAGTTAAGAAAACTGTGGAATAAATTGTACAGCAACCCCACCATTCCAAACTATAGCTTCTGGAATGATCTGGAATTTGTGTTTTCCATATTGTGGATTCCTTTCTTTAAATGATGGGTTAATATTATGGATAAGAATAATATGATTCTTATTCCTAATTAAGTCTGGAGTCCCGTGTCCAGCCTTGGCCAAGATAAGATGTTTCTAGGGAAAGTAATCTAGTCATCACTGTGTGTAAGCCTGGGATAATCTGCTCTTGTGAAGGAGAACTTTAGTTCTAAAGACCTGAAACATGAAATAATATTTAATATTTGCTCATAGGGTTTTGTATGATTGTTAGCTTCTTGGCTCAGCTGTTAGTGAGCCTACAAGTGGGGTTGTCCCACTAGACCTACTGTTCATGAACATAGAAGGACTGGTGGGAGATGTGGTGGTAGGGAGTTGTCTCGGGTAGAGTGACCATGAAATGGTAGAGTTCTCTATTATTGGTAAAGTCAGGAGGGGGCCAGTAAAACTGTTACCTTGGACTTCCGTAGGGCAGACTTTGAATTGTTCAGGACACTGCTGGGAGGGTCACTTGGGAGTCAGTCCTGAAGGGCAGAGTGGTACAGGAAGGCTGGACGCTCCTCAAAAAGGAAGAATTAAAGGTGCAGGAACAGGCAGTCCCCGTGTGCCATAAGATGAGCTGGCAGGGAAGATGACTGGCATGGCTGAACAGGGAACTTTTGCTGAGTCTCCAGGAGAAAAAGGGAGTTTATGTCCAGTGGAAGAAGGGAAAGGCAACTCGGAAAGAGTACAAGGAAGTTGTTAGCATATGCAGAGAAAAAATCAGGAAGGTCAAAGCCCAGTACGAGCTCAACCTGGCCACTATGGTTAAGGATAACAGAAAGTGTTTTTATAAATATATTAATGGCAAGAGGAGGGCCATGGAGAATCTCCATTCTTTACTGGACACGGGGGAAAACAGGACTACTGAGTATAAGGAAAAAGCTGAGGTTCTTAATGCCTTCTTTACATTTGCATTTGCTAACCAGACCACTTATCCTCGCGGTACTCAACCTCCCGGCCTGGAAGTCTGGGACAGGGATCAGAAGAACTCCCTGACAGTTCACGTAGAAACAGTTAGAGACCTGCTGCTTCACCTGGACTGTCACAAGTGCATAGGGCCAGATGAAATCTACCCAAGGGTGCTAAGGGAGTTGGTGGATGTGATTGCTGGGCCACTTTGCATCATCTATCAGTGGTCTTGATCATCTGGAGAGATCCCGGATGACTGGAGACTTGGTAATGTGATGCCCATCTATAAGAAGGGTCATAAGGAGGACCTAGGGTATCACAGGCCTTTCGGCCTGACCTCGGTGCCAGGAAAGGTGATGAAACAGGTCATCTTGAATACTATCATGCAGCATATGTGGGACCACCAGGAGATCAGGCCCAGTCAGCATGGGTTCATGAAAGGCAAGTCCTGCCTGACAAACCTCATCTCCTTCTATGACCGGGTGACCCACCTGGTGGAAGAGGGAAAGGCTGTTGGCATTGTCTGCCTAGACCTCAGCAAAGCCTTTGACACCGTCACTCATAGTATTCTCTTGGAGAAGCTGGCAGCCCATGGCTTGGACAGGTAAATTCTTTGCTAAATTAAAAACAGGCTGGACAGCTGGGCCTGGACAGAGGCGGTGAACAGAGTGAAATCCAGCTGGTGACCGTTCCCCAGGGGTGTTCCCCAGGGGTCGGAGATGGGGCCCATCCTCTTTAATATCTTTATTGGTGATTTGGATGAGGGAATTGAGTGCACCCTCAGTAAGTTTGCAGATGACACCAAGTTGGGGGGAAGTGTCAGTCTGCTGGAGGGTACTGCTGGAGGCTCTGTAGAGGGACCTGGACAGGATGGGTTGATGGGCAAAGGCCAATAGGATGAGATTCAACATGGCTAAGTGCTGGATCCTGCACTTTGGCCACAACAACCCCATGCAGCACTACAGGCTTGGGACAGAGTGGCTGGAAAGCTGTGCAGAGGAAAAGGATCCAGGGATGTTGATTGATACTCACCTGAACATGAGCCAGCAGTGTGCCCAGATAGCCAAGAAGGCTGATGGTATCCTGGCTTGTATCAGGAATAGTGTGGCCAGCAGTTGATTGTCCCCTTGTATTATGCTCTTGTGAGGCTGCACCTCAAGTACTGTGTTCAGTTTTGGGCCCCTCACTACAAGAAGGACATCAAAGCCCTCTGGACATGTCCAGAGAGGGGCTACAAAGCTAGTGAAAGAACTGGAACACAAGTCTTATGAGGAGCGGCTGAGGGAACTGGGGTTGTTTAGACTGGGGAAGAGGAATCTCAAGGGACACCATATTGCTCTCTACAACTACCTGAAAGGAAGCTATGGGGAGCTGGGGGTCAGCCTATTCTCACAGATCAATAGACATAGGACTAGAGGGAATGGCCTCAGGTTGCACCAGGGGAGGTTTAGTTTAGAAATTAGGAGACATTTATTCTCAGAAAGAGTAGTCAGACATTGGCATGCCCAGGGAAGTGGTGGAGTCACTGTCCCTAGGGGTGCTTAAGGAAAGGTTGGACGTGATGCTTAGGGACATGGCTTAGTGGGTGACATTGGTGGTAGGGGACCAGATGATCTTGGAGGTCTTTTCCAACCTTAATGATTCTATGGTTCTATGAGTCTGTGATTTTCTTTTCCATCTGAGCTCTGATCATTCCTGGTCTCCCTTATTTTCTGTGACATTTTCATTGAATCTAATTGAATAATATATGGGTAAATATATATTTCCTATAATATGTTTTTCTTCATGCCATCATTTTTTTTTTAGGTCCTTTACTAGGTAAGAGGACTGAGAAAAAAGGGTTGATGAATGCACCGAGATTTCTATATTCTATTCTTGACAGTTCTCTGCTGTCTTCCTCCTATGCCGTCAGACTGAGGAGGAAGCAGAAGTGTGATGATTATCTTGTGCAAATACAAGCTGGCTGGTATTTGCTGGGGAAATAGGAAAACTTTTGCACAATTATTAGTATAAAGGACTTTATACTTGCCCTATGTTCTACATGCTCTGTATCCTAAATCCTACAGAAAGCACAGTGGAAAAATCCAATGGAAGCAGAAATTTTCTCTAGCTACTGTAAAGGACCTTCCGTTTGCTGAGAACACGCTGGGGAAGTAAGAGCTCTTGGGAAAAGATTTGTTGTTGTGGAATATCTCAGATCCTGGAATAGACATGAATAGCTTGACATGCTGAACTCATGAAAGCTTAAACAGTTTACTTTGAAGACATATACTAATTACATGAAAGGACAGGAAAAAAATAACTGTTTCTGTAAAGTCTTTGTTGAGCCAACTAAGTTAGTCCAGCTATGTTGAGATCTGCTCATCGTGGACAACAACTCTGTTCATCCTTGTGCAAATGAGCACAATGGACACCAAATGTATTACAACTGCTCTGTGTGCACAGGAGAGCCTTGATAAGCATTGTCAGATATCATTGTCAGACAATATCTTGATAAGATATCTTGATAATATCTTGATAATATCTTGATAATATCTTGATAAGATATTGTCAGATAAGTATTGTCAGACTTTTTCTGACAATAGAAGGAAATAGCTCTCCCTCCTGACAGATAAGTCAGGACATATTAAGTTACTGGGCCTGCTGATGGTCTTTTGCAGGGCTGTAGAACAAAAGTAGGTACTGTGAAGTTTTACCAAGAGTATAAGAAAAGTAGGCAAAGAAATTATTTTTTCTAAACTATGGGCATTTTTTTTTTTTTTTTTTTTTTTAGATTTGTTTTTGTCTGGGCTTTAGAAGAAATAGGGAAAGTAAGAAAATTTGTGAACACATGCTCAGACTTGGTTCAGGTCTACTAAAGCATAAAATTTGCTTTGAACTCAAAAAAAAAATGGGAAATTATGCTTAAAAATATGAAAAGAAAAAACTGTTATGGTGATTTAGTTGATTGGATCAAAAGATATAACAAACTTCATTATTAAGATTTGTTTTGTTGTTAAATACAATATAGTCATTCATAAACATTTTTTTTTTTAACTAATTTAGGAAATATACTTTGTTCTTGCTCCCTGGAACACATAGTTTTCCACAAAACAAAGGAAAATTGTTTAATCAAAAAATTTCTCTAGCAAACCTAGTTTTATGAACAAGGGGATTTCTCTTAGGCTTTACTGTGTCAGTTTGCATTTTGTAGGCTATTATCATGTTATCTTGTTCTTATTTCTGCTAATAGTTAAAGAGTCCCAGTTTGCTCAACATTTTATTGCTTGAACTTCTCCATGACCCAATATTTTTCTAAGTTCATTCTTCCAGAAGGTAGTCCATAGTGAGTTTCTGCCTAGACACACACATCTATTATGAAGATATAAATCTAAAACAGTCGCCATTTTCTTCTTCTTCTTCTTCTTCTTTTTTTTTTTTTTAATTTATTACAGTATTTTAAAAGTATGGGTGAATGAAGGAATCAGTGAAAAGCATTCCTTTGAAATAAATAAATAATATCTTTATTTTAGAAATACTAAGACAGAGAAGGTTAGATTTTTTTTTTATAAACTTTCCAGATTCACACAAAAATTGCAGTAAAAAAGCAGTAACAATGTTTCCATGAGATATCCATGGCTTACCCATACCTAAAACATCTCACTGTCAACTGTTGTCTATCATCCATAAAGAAACTGTTTAAGATGGAGTCTACATTCATATCAGAAACCTGTAAGATTCACAGCAGTCATGCTCCCTTTCTGAACTTCTAGATATCCTACAGAGTGCAGGAAAATATGTCTGTAGAGTCCACAGAAGAATAAATTATTGCCCTGTTCAGTGTAGATCCTCTCCTCAGAAAGAAAGATTTTAATTAGGTGATAGTTAATATTCAGTACTGTTTATATCTTTTCTGGTCTTCATGGGAGTTTCAGCAGCTTCTAAACCTCACTCCACCACTTCAGCTCTCATAAAGTTTCTACGGTAGTGATAATACCATTTAGGACTGACTTTCTTTTCTCTGAATTGAATTTGTAGTTTTTTGTTTTATTTATTTATTTCCTACTTTTTAATCCTTTAAAAGAACATATTTTGAGTGGTTAATCTCAATACTTAATCTCAAAAGCAATTGGAATGAGCAGCTAATCACTGTCTCTTTGGTTACCCCAAGGCTAAATTCAGTATCTTAGAGCACTGCACTAGAAAAAAGTATTTCGTACGTTAGCTATCGGTTATTGCAGCTCCAAGTCATTTTTGCAGCAAGGTTATAATATAAAATATTTGAAAGTTTAAAAATGGAAACGTTGGAAATATCCTCCAAACAACAAATCATTGTTTGTTACTCTATTAAATCTTGACCTGCAGTTTTGACTGCAACAGGAAAACACTGTCAGAATAGCACCTGAGGCAGTAAAGGACGACATATCAGATGTCTGCTTATCATGTGCTCTAGTGACTCCTAGAAAAACAGAGTCAGCCTGTAAAGTAGGTTGGAAGAAAACAAAACAAAACAAACAAACAACAAACATAAAAACTGGTGCTTGTCTTGACCTCTTTTCATTAGCAAGTGACAGGTCTGTTCCTTCATCTGTCTTCTTCTAATGACCTTCAGATAAAAGTTCTTTCTGGATACTTTGCCTTTCATGGCATAAACAATTCAGTACTAAACTATTATATATAAACATGTATACTATTAGATTAATATACAATGGCAAAGGAATATATATTATGGAATATATGAAGGAATACATATTACAAAAGAATACGTATTACGGAGTGACGGAGCACTGGAACAGGCTGCCCAGGGAAGTGGTAGAGTCTCCTTCTCTGGAGATATTCGAGGCCCGTCTGGAAGCCTACCTGGGCAACCTGCTCTAGGGAACCTGCTTTGGCAGGGGGGTTGGACCTGATGATCTCTTAAGGTCTCTCCCAACCCCTACAAATCTGTGATATTAATAATAACCCTAGTCACTGTAGACATGGATTAACTGTACCATATCGCAACCGCATAAATCATATTATTAATTAATGTACATCTGTATAGGCCATAACACACTCCCTTTACTATCAGAAAATGAATATGAGGTTTTTCTTGTTAGAAGAATAAGGCCTTTCCTGTTAGGAGTGTAAGGCTTTTCCTCTTAGGAGAGTAAGAGAAATCTGAAGACTTTTGAAGTCACTGCTACACATTCCCAGAGTGTAGTTTAGGTGAAGGTACCTAGACTATGTCTATATTGGTGAATAAAACAGTGCTAGTTATTGAGACAGTTCACTGAGCTACTGATTATCCATGCTGCTTTATATGATACAACTAAATAAAACAAGAACAATCAGGGCTTCCTGGGGCTGAGAAACAGACTGCCTATGTTCAATCAAGTACTGCACTTGGCCTTCTGAGTTACATATGATGCTTCTGGAACAGTAAGATATAATTATTATTTTTTGTGTGTGTGTGTGCTGTTGTCATTTCAGGATCTGTAGGATGGAGAGATTAAGGGTAATTGATATTTGTTCATATTGTGCCATGGGAATGATTCAAAGTACCTGATATTCTCCTCTGGTGCCTGGGCATTTTCTCAAGAATGCTATTTTTGCAAAAGTCATGGAAAAAAAAAACATGCTAATAGTTATATTGTATGATGGACTGCACTTGTCAGCATCCTAGTTCTACTCATCTTAGTGGTATAAACAGAGTCTATCAGTGCAAGTCAGTGTGATGAAGGTTAAACAAATCTAGTCTGCTTTAAATGTGAAGGATAGCATGTGTTCTGTTTTATTGTGTGAGATTTTCCAGGACAAAACATGAGACCCATATGTACATGTTTCCACTGTACATTTTTTCTCTTCAGCCTCCCAACATGGCAGCCTCCTTTTTCTGTTGGAATCAGGGCAGCATCCACCCTTCTCTAGGAAGTCTGCAACCTTTTCTCCCTAAAGATGAGCCTTTTCCTCTTCAATGAATTCACTAAGTATTTAAAAATACAGGTAGCCATTAACTCCTGACTTGATGGTGATTAAAAACTAGATTTGCTGAGACCTATGTCAGACTTGAAGTATTTCAGCTGAGGTTTTGTATTTTATACCAACCCTAGGACTTAAAATTCCCTGGCTTTCTTCAGAGTGAGATGAAACCAACCATATTATCTATTTAAATATCATTGAAGCTACTTAGTACTTGTTGGTTAAAAATAATTATTAAAACAAAACAAAACAAAACAAAACAAAAACACACTAGGATTTGCCTTCAAGTCAAGGTCAATAAAGCTCTGCTTAGCAGGGCATATTATATTCAAGTACATACACATATGCATACACTAATTTAAGGTAATATGCACCCTGTAATTATGCTCAAATTATTATTGAAACTATGGGGAAGCTAGAGTTAATCTGAAAAAATCAAAACATTTTAAAGATATATAAATGGATGTAAGACTATGTAAACAACATGAACTCCTACACAGTGATAAAATAAAGTAAGTACAAGGAAAGGGAGTTAACTGTTCATTTCAAAACCCTTTTATTTTTTCTTGATGTGAACCTACAAATGCAAAAAGTCTTGATCACAATAATAGGGTAATCTTCAGTATATTTTCAGACCTTTATTCATCTCTCTGATGCCTAAGTATGTATTTGTGTAGTGCAACTTACTTGGATGTCTTCTAAATTTAACTTTATTTTTCTTTTCGTTTTCTTCTTATTTATTTACTTATTAATACTATATCCAGGGATATAGTATGATGGCAGCATTGCCATCATCTGTTTTACCTTAAATAAATTATCCACAATAATTCCATCCTGATATAGGTTTATTTCATAATTTGAAAATACTTCTTTATTCAGTTTTAAACTCTACTACTACTACTACTACTACTACTACTACTACTTCTTTTCAAGACCTGATTTATGATGTATTTACCAGTCAAAGAACTGGCACCAGAAGCAAAGCCTAAAGATGCCATAGATAACCACTGGTAATAAAAAGAATATGACTGCATATATGGCACAGCGAGGCACTACTTGATCTGAATAATACAGAGATTGAAATGGCTGGGAAATAGAAGTGGATAGAAAGTTTTGAGCAAGCTGGTCTAGAGGAAAGTGTCCCTGCCCATGGCACCGGGGTTGGAATTAAATGGTCTTTAAGGCTCCTTCCAAACCAAACCATCTATGATTCTACAAAACTATGTCTTTAAGGTAAGTCTTATTCTCATATATAAACTAAAGGTTTCTGCTTGCAAATTTCTAGTATAGAGTAGCTCAGAAAAGTCATTACAATTTAACATTTTAAGCTTCACCTATAATAAGAATGTATAAAAAGTAATAAAAAACCAAACTGTCACAACAAAAAGAACAGGGGATGAAGTAGAAATTATCATCTATACCAATATGAAACATTAATGAAAGTAAAGTGAGATTGTAACTCTTTTCTTGGCTAGGACTTACACGTGGTTTTAAGAAGTGATTTTTACAGTGGCCAAAAGAAGTCTTTGACAATTTGGAAGCAAAAACCTGTATTTGATAATGGTTTGGTTAATGAGATTTCTGTTTCGAGAAAAATAGATTAAACATGTTTGGATCATCCAGAGGAAGTTTTACCAATCTTCGGAAAAAATGTACCTCTAGTGCACAGTCATAGTTCATGGTTGTGGAAATAAACATTTTTAGGCTGTACCTACTAACCAGAAGTTGGAGTAGAAAAAGAAAATAAATGAGGATGACTAAGTGAAAAGGATGAATAAACGGTTGTGAAGGAACTCCATTAGCTTCTGGTTCATAGACTGAAGTAAAATAAATAGCAACACTAGATGACTGGTGATCCATCTCATCCCATTCTGTTTACTTCTGTATACTCCAAAATAAAGGAAAGAAATAAAGGGTCGTAAAGGTTTTAATATGAGACACAGTGAGCTACAAAGTAGCTCTTAAATGTACTGCACAGTAGAAGAGTTATAAACACCTCTCTTTAATTAAAACAAAATGATAACACCAGGACATTAAGCTATATCTATATATGTATATGTTCAATATATTCAATATATTTAACTGTTCTATTAGACTCTTGAGCCAAATACATGTCTGGCATAAGTAGACTTGAATTCATTAAAGTCAATAGAGATGTTCCTGCTAACATTCATGTGAATTTGTCCCTTGGTCTTCTAACTTGTCCATTTCCTCTAATGAGCATCTCTGAACTGAAGACTCAGATCCAATCTGCTTTACCTCTGAACTCAAGAGAGGTTTTAAGGGCTAGGGAAACTTGCTCTAAACTTATGAGGGGATTTTTCTCTTAAGCCTGAACCCTGAGACTGAACAGATTTGGTTTGATGAGGGAGGCAAATATCAGAACTGAAGAAAAATTTTACTTTATAATTTATACTGTGTCTCTTTTAAATTTTTGTATACAGGCTTTGGATGATGTCTCTAGTACTGTATATTTTATTTATTATCTAGTCTAGTTAACAGCTTTTGTGACAGTACATGGACTCATAATTTGCCATTACATATCTTGCAGTTCACATGGGTTGCAGTTCAGTAAAAAAAAATATACTTTATCCTTAAATTTATGTTTTCCTTCTTAATCTTGAGTGAAACTATGTAGGTGTTTAAGATCTTCGAGGGCAATGAGAAGGGATTCTACCAGCACTGACAAAAAGAAGACTAGAGAAAATGTGGGTCCTCATCAGGAGTCTTGGTTACCTGGGAAAGTGAAAAGGCCGAGGTACTGAATTCCTTCTTTGTCTCAGTCTTTACCAGCAAGACTGGCCTACAATCACTGTGTCAGAAGATGCCTTATTTATTAAGGCATCATTAACACTGCTATGAAGGTAAATATACCATTTTCTGTTGTATAATCAATGATGAAATAAAATCTTGAATGAACAAAAACTCCTATTTCTGTTGGGAAACCATAACAAAAGACAGTGCTTGACATCAACTGAAATCATTTCTTTTTTTTTTTTCTTTTTTTTTTTTTTTTAAGGTGGTTCCCTCTTAACATGATTTTGTATGTTCATCATCCCTCTGAAGTTTGAAAAGGACAGCTGATCTGAAATAACTAGCTACATTCATGTAAGATATTACAGAATTTCAAATCAATCACAAACGAGAAAACTGACTTCTGGTTAATTCATGAATGAAAGGGAAGAACATTGGGACAGTGTCCTGGTTTCAGTTACGACAGAGTTAATTTTCCTCCTAGTAGCTGGTAGGGTGCTATGTTTTGGATTAGGATGAGAAGAATGTTGATAACACACTGATGTTTTAGTTGTTGCAGAGCAGTGCTTACACTAAGCCAAGGACTTTTCAGCTCCTCGCTCTGTCCTGCCAGCGGGCAGGCTAGGGGTGCCGCAGGAGCTGGGAGGGGACAGACCCATAGGACAGCTGACCCAAACTGGCCAAAGGGGTATTCCATACCATCTGACGTCATGCTAAACAATAGATAGGGGTGGCTAGCCAGGATGGGGGGGCCGTCTGCTCAGGAATAGGCTGGGCATCGGTCAGCGGGTGGTGAGCAAATCCATTGTGCATCAGTTTTTTCGTACACAGTAGAAGTAATAGTACTATTATCATTAGCATTAGTAATTTTTCCTGTCTTAATCAACTGTCTCTGTCTCAACCCACAGGCTTTGTTTTCCTATTCCTCTCCCCCATCCCAGAGAGGGAGGGGGGAGGGTGAGCAAACGGCTGTGTGGTGCTTAGCTGCCTGCCGAGTTAAACCACAACAGCAATGTAGTCACGTAACCAACTTAAAGCCAAAACTTTCAGCCCAGTCCTTGACCTGAATAGTGAGTGAAGATCCGGATCCTGCCATTTATATGTGAGAGTTTATATGCAGCCAAAGTAAATACTATAGTCAGAGGTCATGGGGCTAGATTTTGAAAAGTCCTGCATAAAGAAGAGATCTCAGAAAAGCAAATTTAAAAAACATTAATGTAAAGAAAAGTAATTCTGTTTGCTATATTCTTTATCTGTCATGACTAGACAGATGAAGATCTATGATAGCAATTTTTCCCTTAAGGTCATTTTATTTTTTCTTTTATTTATTTCTTTATTTTTATTTATTAATTTTTTTTAACAGGCTCTGTACTAATTTTCCTCACAGAATGACTCACAGAAATATGACCCTTATGCACCTTTTGCAGCTAATTCATTAGGTCAATTCTAACCACTAAGCCTCTTGTCAGGTTACTTCTATCAGTGATAAGGAGCAATTGACCTTAAAACATTGAAGCCAGGTAGATGAGGCTATTCCACAAGGTCTCTTGGCTCCACACTTGTTAGGTGAAATCTGCCAGGTGTGGATCATTTGACCTTTGCTATATAGGAAGCATGAGGACTTGGGGGGAATTGCCTCCCCAGGGGAGTTTGAGGCTCAGGTTATCTGGGGTGCTTTTCTACCAGAGTGAAATGGACTCAGTGTTCCCCAGTAGGCTGCTTTTTCTTCATGTTTTTTACCGTCTCTGTGAAATAGTTTTAGAGACTCTATGAGCTAGTTACGTTGGTGGTGCCTTCTCAGGACAGTAAAACCCTGGTGGTACTACTTCACTGTGAAGTAGTTAGGAGGTGACTCAAGTTCAGAAGCTGGCAGGTAAGTGTTCCTGGGTTCTACAGTTGTTTAATGTCGAGGAGTTTGAGTACTTCCTTCACCTTGTCTGTTTTCAGTGAAATTACTTGCATGGATTTGAAGCTTCCTTCCTGGCAGGAGAAGAAGAAAAAAAAAAAACACCACAGAAGCTTAAGTGCATACAGGTAAGCCTGGCTTTGAAGAATGTTCTTAAGTCTGTGTTAAGATTGAACAAAAAGCTGTGTGGAAAAAGGTGCCTTACTGTGAATTCAAATTTTGCCTTGTGATAAGTAGAAACAGATTTGGGTAGATACTGGTGGCATTATCATTACTTTTGCTAAGTGGCAATTGTGAGAATGTGCTGTTCATAAAAGAAATGCTGTTTTCACAATATGCTAGTCAAAAGCCTTTAAATTACTAGAAGTTATAGTTTAAAGGAGATTAACTTCTTTCTTTAAAAGAAGTTATTGTTGGCCATCTCCCCCGACCCCTCCATAGACTGGCTCCCTGAAGAAAAAGCGTGAAAGGTGTAATTGTTAATAGCTTCTGAGGTAGGGTCAGGGGAAGATGCGTTTTCCCACGTGTTCACTCTCCCTTTCTTCTCCTCCAGGTGAGTTACGGTAGCTTTCCAAAACTTTGACTATACTTGGAATGCTCAGAGCAGCGTGTTCTTATCAGTATGTCTCCTGAATGCACTTGAGGTTTGTTTAAGGTTAAACAAATACTTCAGTGTCATCCAGAGATCGGTGCTGATGCAGGATAGTTATGCGTGGCAAGGAGAGTGGGAGGATATGGGCAGGTACCTAGAGCAGGGCGCACCTCCACTGGAAAGACCATGAGACCATGAGGAATCCGCAATGGATGAAGTGGCTAAACAAGTCTGGCAGTACGAAGACAGTCTTTCCTCTTCCCTACAGGCCTGCATCTCGGTTGTGCAGAAACATTCTGAAGAGACCGACCAACATAAAGAGAACTAACCTTCCTCCTCACCTGTACAAAGCAATATCTCAGCAATTGGGGGTAAGCCCACTTCTGTGCGAGGAAGACAAGAGAGCGCATACACAGCCTGTGCCAACCTGTGGTCGTACCCTGTGGAACCTACACACACTCGTACCTACACTCACCATACCGACGTGAGTGACCACGGAGAACATATGAGAAAACAGGACGGAAAATCAAACTCGACACTTGAGGCAGGGGTATGTGAGTGGCAAGAAAAAAAAATTGGGGGAAAGGAATTCTATGAGAAACTTCCAACTCCAAATTCAGGTGGGCGGAACCTGGTCCCCAGAGCGCTGGTCCCCAGAGCGCTGGTCCCCAGAGCGCTGGTCCCCAGAGCGCTGGTCCCCAGAGCGCTGGTCCCCAGAGCGCTGGTCCCCAGAGCGCTGGTCCCCAGAGCGCTGGTCCCCAGACTTTTTCTGCTAGGAAGATTATTCAGATGAGCACTCTACCATTTCTTTACCTTTGAGGGTTCTGAAATTGTCCCCTGCTTAAAGGAGTCAGCTCCAGCCTGTTTCGGAAAATAGTTGCTTAGGGCTAAAATCTGAGTTTCTGTTCTGTTACTTGAACATCCAGAGGGACTCATCCTCCTTCCTTCGTTGAGTTCAGTGCTGCCTAGTCTTAAGTTTTTCAGTACTCAAGTCGTGTAGCCCAGACTCTGCGATTTTAGAGGGATTGCGCTCCCCTTACATAATGTGGGAATCCCATTAGTCTGTCTCAAGGGTGAATGGAGTATGGCACTTAACAGCCACAATCTGCAATGATTTATGTCTGTTACCAAGTTATTTAAGGCCATGCAAGTACCTTTTACTCTTTTCTCTTTCCTTTCATTTCTTGTCTTACGACTAAAGATTACATATTCGTTGAAATGTCCTAAAAAAAATTTACTTTTTAATTTTAACAGCTTTTCTTTTTCCCTCTAGCTCTGCCAGTAGCTGACAAGAGAAAAGGACATCTTTATACTTCTCATTCTTGCGAGGTTAGAGGCAGTGCCAATTTAAATGGTGACTGAGGCTCTGCAAAGGTGCAAGTCTATCTTACTCCATCAAATTCAGTGACGCAACCTGAGTTTGCCTTAATTAACTTTCAAGGATTCAACCAATTTAAAGCTTTTGGACAATGACAATTATTTGAAAACTTCATACAGGTTTATTTTCTTTGTTTACATTTGTTTCTTATCTCCATCCCGTTCAAAGCAATGAGGACTGGTGTGCTTCTCTCTTCTCTGGAAATGTGCACTAGCAACCAGTGTTAGAATCAGAATCCTGATCTAAGGGTATGATGAAAAATGTTGTGCTCCAAGTTGGAAATTGGAGAGGAAAACATTCACGTATACATAAGAATTGTACTCAAACAGCTGATTACACCTTTTCTTACACCTGAACAGATGCTTACATCTGTTAAGGGAAGCTTTTTAAACCGGAGAAGCAACAGGTAGTTTTCTACGTTTCCCTGGGGGATAGTGTACTCTTCTGTATTTTGCTTCTACACAAACAGTTCAAAATTTTTAATTTGTGTTGTCAGTCAAACAACCAAACAACCTTGCACGCCATTACATGTTCCCCTCCAGATAGATCAAGCCCTGAATGCAAGATCAGACAAGTAAATAATTCCAACATGTAAAAATTAACTTGTAAATACATTACTTTTTGGCAGATTTTTTGGCACTTTGTGGGGCTTAACTGTACTTCAGTGAGAAGAATGTCTTCTGGTGTGAACTGAAATTATACCTCTCTCCACGCTGTCTTTGTTCTTATTTTTTTTGGGGGGGGGAGGGGGCAACATTCCTTGTAGACACCTGAAGGTGTTGCTAAATAATAATAAAATTTAGGCGAAGGAAAAGTTCCTTCTCTGTTGTTGTTGTTCTTGTGTTCTTTTCCATACAGTCTTAAAATGAATCACAGAATTGTAGGGGTTAAAAGGGACCTCGAAAGATCATTGGGTCCAATGCCCCTGCCAAAGCAGGTTCCTTAGGGCAGGCTGCCCAGGTAGGTGTCTAGACGGGCCTTGAATATCTCCAGAGAAGGAGACTCCACAACCTCCCTGGGCAGCCTTTTCCAGTGCTCCATCACCCTCACCGCGGAGAAGTTCTTTCGCAGGTTGGTGCGGAACTTCCTGTGCTCAATTTTGTGGCTGTCACCCCTTGTCCTGTCCCCACAAACCACTGAAAAGAGGTTGGCCAAATCCCTCTGTCTCCCACACCTCAGGTATTTATAAACATGGTTGAGGTCCCCTCTCAGTTGTCTTTTCTGCAGGCTGAACAGTCCCAGGTCTCTCAGCCTTTCTTCATAGGGAAGAAATGAAGGTCCCATTTTCTGGCCCTTGGCAGATTGTAAGCATGCCGGAACCCTTCACATTACGTAGATCATATTTATCTGAAATGATAATAGCATACCTATAGCCTGCTGCAGGCTGAAAAGTAGCCTATGCCTCAGGTACTGTTTCATGCCTTTGCTGTTGTTACTACATCCTTGTAAGTCTTCAAAAGGGAAATGAAATTATCCTATACAAAAGAAACACTATCTAGAAGGAATTTCAGTTGCTAGGGCCTGAATTCTCACTGAAACCCAAGACAAGTATCTTACTGACTTGAAGAAAGAGGCTTTAATCTATCCTGGCTTCTTTACTAATAAAGGAGCTTGAAAGAGACGCGTGTCCTTGTATCTGAAGAGGAGGTGAAGGAACGGCTAGTGCAAGGAACACAAAAATCAGTTGTGCCAGACTGATATGTGGTTGGCTTTGAGCTTGGAGACTGCAACTATCTTCAAACTTCCAGATCTAGAGGAACACTTTGGCTGCAGCCTAAAAGCCCTGTGTACATAAGCTCCCCCAAGCCAGACAATCTTCTTCCCATGACCTGCCAGAAAACAGCTGCCCTGGTTTCAGCTAGGATAGAGTTAATTTTCCTCCTAGTAGCTGGTAGGGTGCTATGTTTTGGATTAGGATGAGAAGAGTGTTGATAACACACTGATGTTTTAGTTGTTGCAGAGCAGTGCTTACACTAAGCCAAGGACTTTTCAGCTCCTCGCTCTGTCCTGCCAGCGGGCAGGCTAGGGGTGCAGCAGGAGCTGGGAGGGGACAGACCCATAGGACAGCTGACCCAAACTGGCCAAAGGGGTATTCCATACCATCTGACATCATGCTAAACAATAGATAGGGGTGGCTGGCCGGGGTGAGAGGGCCGTCTGCTCAGGGATAGGCTGGGCATCGGTCAGCGGGTGGTGAGCAATTGCATTGTGCATCACTTGTTTCGTACACAGTAGTAGTAGTAGTACTATTATCATTAGCATTGGTATTTTTTCCTGTCTTAATAAACTGTCTTTATCTCAACTCACAGGCTTCACTTTCCCGTTTCTCTCCCCCATCCCAGAGAGGTGGGGGGGAGGGTGAGTAAACGTCTGTGTGGTGTTAACTGCTGGCTCAGTTAAACCACAACAGACAGGCTTTAAAAAGGTGATGTGGAATCTGTCTTTCTATGCACATGTACTATAGAGAGAATTATTTCTATTTACAACGTGTGTGGTAGGTTAACTTTGGCTAGCTGCCAGGTGCCTACCAAGCCACTCTCTCACTCCCCTTCCTCAGCAGGACAGGGGGACAAAATACTGTGAAAAAAGATTGTTGAGATAAGGACAGGGAGGTCACTCACTAATTGTTACCATGGGCAAAATGGCCTCAGCTTGGGGAAGATTAATTTGGTTTTATTGTCAATGGAAAATACAGTAGGATAGTGAGAAATAAAAACAAAATTGAAAACACCTGCCCCCAATTCCCCTCTTATACCTGGGCTCAATTTCGGTCTTGATTCTTCTACCTCTTTGCTCCCAAGGCAGCACAGGGGAATGGAAAATGAGGTTACAGTTAATATAATAATTCTTTGTCACTGCTGCTTCTTCTTCCTGACTCTCTTCCCCTGCTACAGCATAGGGTCCCTCCCAAAGGATACAGTCCTTCAGGAAGTGATCCAACATAGGCTTCTCACAGACTGCAGTTCTTCAAGAACTGCTCCAATGTGGGTCTGTAACTGGGGGAACAGTCCTCTGGGAATGAACTGCTCCAGCCTGGGTCCCCCACAGGACACACTTTCTGCCAGACCTCCTGGAGTCTCCTCTTGTGTGGACTCTCCATGGGCTGCAGTTCTGGCCAGGAGCCTCCTCTTTTGTGGATTCTTTGTGGACTGCAGCTTCTTTCAGGTCATATCCACCTACTCTAGTCAGCAGTGTGGATCTCATCTCCAATGTGTTTCTCCATGGCCAACCTGCTCCACCACAGTCTACTCCATGGGCCACAGCAAAATTTCTGCTCCAGCACCTGGAGCACCTCCTCCCCCTCTTTCTTCACTGACCTTGTGTCTGCAGGGTTTTTTCTCTCATATTTTTTCACCCTTCTCTTTCATTTGCTGTTGCACAGCATTTTGTTGTAGCAAGAGTACTGTGCCCCATTAAAAGGAAACTTTGTAATTTCTTTCTAATATATTTATTGGTTTTCTTCTTCCTTTTCCATCAAAGTGCATATTCTGAAGGAAAAAAAAATGTTTATGCTGGAAGTAGCATGCTAGAAAGTAGCATTTTATACTAATTTTCACATGCATAAATGAGTACAGAATATTCAGAACTAAGGAACAAAAGCTTTATGGAAAAATATGCATATATTTTTAATGTCCGTTTAGAAAAAAAAATACATCCAGACAAACTGAAAGCTGAAATTGTTCTCTCTGGTATTTTTTTGCTTCAATATTAATGAAATGTTTCCAAGAGCATTATGATGACTACACATCACTGCTTAATAGGTCTGAAATGCAAATGTTTTCTGCAATTTTCATATATTGTTTATACTGTTGATCTGTTTTCCATAAAATATACCTCACATTCACATTTGGAAAATAAACAGACTGATGAAATATTGTATCAAAATATTTCCTTGACCACACAGACATTCTTTTGATGAACTTGGAAAATAGGTACTGTAAATTTAGTTTTCCAGCAAAAACACAGAAAAGAAAATTCTATGTCTGGGTGTTATTTAATGTTGTCTAAATATCTACTTATGTAACTGTGGATTTTGAAAATCTGAAATTATTCTGTTGGGGTAGAACACATCAGGGTCAAATTGTATTACGTGATCATTATAGAAAGGTATATTATAGTGCCGCTTCAATTGTATTTTTTTCCCTTTTAATTTCATTTTTGGAAATCAAATGACATGATTTCCTTTTTCTGTGACAGGGAGTCGTAAAAAAACAACATGTTTTACAAAATGAGTTGTAATAATTGATTTTTTAGTTGAATATGAGAGGGAGGGTTGTGCTTGTTTCCTATGAAGCTATGTTTCAGAAAACCCTAGCTGGTGAAGGAAAGGAATACATTTTATTAGATTGCGTGATAGCACATCTATCACTCTTTTTGACCGAAAGTAATTTTCATTTGCAATGAGCAATTTCAGTTACATGGTACAGTTACAGTTGAGTTCCTTTTCTAGTCCAGAGTGCAGCAGCAGTCAATATTCTCTAGAGATATATGTTATACTGAAAGAGGTGGATTCAGTAAGACAAGACATTTTTCCTCTGTGGGATTTGTGATACATAAAAGTCTTGTCACTTTGACATTTGCTACTTTTGCTTTGTGATTTTTCCCTATTTTCCTCTTCTGTACGTACGCTACCATTATCATCCAAGTTGAATGGTTCTTACTGCAAAGTAAGGTCAGAAGGGAGAGCTATATGTTGTGATAGTACTCTGCTTTTCACCAGATGACAGAAAAAATCAGCAGGAGAGGGAGTATTTTTATTGTGTTTTGGTTATTACAATACAGTTAAGACACACTAGCCATCTTCTGGGTACATATAATCTTACATACAGTCAAAGACTGTTGAAAGTATATTTCTAAATGTCAAACACCACCATTTATTACCTTGTTATAAACCCTCTTACAATTCAAACAAAAACAAAAACATTTGTTACATCAAATGTTCAGTTATTGGTAGTTGTAGGGACCATTAGCAATCTCAAACACTCTGTAGCTGAAGGAAAACTGTTCAACCTGTCAAAGCAATTGAGCAAAATGCCCATCTCTATCACTAAGGTTCTGATATTAGCCCACAGAGCTGTTTGCTTGATACTTAATATTACTTGATAAATACTTGTTATTTATCACATAGCCTGAATGCATTCGTGAAATAATTTTTAAGCGAATTCAGTGTAATTAGAGAATATTTCTAAACCCAGCAACATTTTCCAGTGTTGTAGTAAATTCAGAGTTTTGCAAGAAGTGTTGTTTGCTTAATAACAGAAATTTGCGGAAAAAAAGTTAATATTTGCACTCATTAGAATTAGTCATTTATACAGGCATTTTTACTGAAATGTTTAAGAACGTTATTTGTATTACTTAGTCAAAGAGAACAGAGAAAGCCATCATGGGTAATATTATAGACAAAGGCAGCCAATTATGTGCCTATTCACCCTCATATATGAAAGTTGTTTTGATTTTGTCTTTAGACTATTTAATCAACACATTTTACATCTGTGTAATGTTTAGTTCAAGTAAGTCACACATAAAATTTGTCCTAGAGTGCAATCTAAAATAGAAAACTCTACATATATCAGACTGCATTCCATTTAAAGACTTTGACATGGACAAATTTAAACTCGGTCTCCAGTGAGTTCTTGGGACATGTCATTTTAAAACTTTGCAGCCTGTTAAGCTCACAGGATTGGAAATAAGCACAGGGGCAGAATGTCGAAAGGATGACAGAACATCAAGTGTAAATAAAAACACTCTCAACTCTCCAAAAGGCACTAGGAGATGTGAACTTACTAACCATCTGAGTTAATCAAATGTTAAATTTAAGGAGCAGAACAGAAGTGTATACATTTTTCACCTCCATTTAACTAAAATGGTTACACAATTTTAATGAGACAGCTGTGTGCATAGATGACAAAAGCATGTGATGTTGTATAGTAATGCGCCAATATCTATAAAATGTCATAGCCTGTTGTGAACAGAAATACATTTTAAAAGGCTATAACTCATAAAAGCTTTAGATGTAGTCTAAAGTCACTACTCATGGGTTGAAAAAATCTCACCTGAGGCCTATAAAAAAGGCAATCTCTCCTGTTCTCTATTTCAATATTTTTTTTTTCTTTGTACTTCAGCCCTATTCAAATAAATATTGGATATTCGAGTCCACCTCAAGAGATTTTTTTCTTCGTATTTATTTCATACAGGATGCTTCTTTCACTGGGAGCATTGTCAATACAAGGATTGGAAGACACATTCTATTTTGTACAGGTTTAAATTCTATTTCGCTGTGTTCTTCTTTTTCATTTAATCATATCTATGTAAATAATGAGAGAAAAAAGTATTTGTTTATATTGCTAAGTATATCCTGAAAATACCTACACATCACAAATAACAATACCTTGTGTACTACTCAAGGGACATTACCTGTGTGTGATAGCACTTGCTTATCTCACAGGTCTGTACTTACAGATAGTGAAAGACTAAATGACTTTCCCAAGGATGGGCAGAATTATAGACCATCAAAACAAATTTTCAGCATTTATTGTGATTATCACAATTTATCTTCCTGCAAGACTCCCGAGTTGAAGGATTGTATTCAAACTCTTTTTCTGTTATGCACTACTTCTCATTGCTTCAACAGAATAGATCCCAAAGTCCTGGTAGTTGTTTATTCAATTCCAGTGCTACAGCAAACCTTTTCTGTTACTGTTCAAAGCACTAAAATATAAATGACCTATACTAGATTGACTTTTGTGCCAAACACCATGTGTTTGGGATGCTTGGACCAAGAGATTTCTGATTCAGATTGCTAAAACAGAGCCTGCTTCTTATTAGTGAAGAGTCCATATAGAACCAGAAACCTATGGGCACAGGTCATCCTCCTCAGAAAGGAGCAGAGGAACTGAAAAAAAGCAATGATCTTAAAACTTGTCTCCTAAAGAGCCCAAAGTTTTTCTAATTTTAAGAACAGAATTAAGTATTATAATTTTATGGATCTAACCCTGTAAACTGCAAGAACATGAATATTATAATGGTAATGTTGGATGATAGTTGTTATATTTGTATTGACATTTGGTCTTTCCTTCCAACAACGTTGGGGAAAGGAAATAAAATCTAAGAAGTTTACTTATTAAGAGTTTTCAGCTTTGGAATCCACTGACTTCTTCAGTCCACCCTCTATTACCAAGATGGCTTGGTATTATTCACTCCTGAGGCCTTCTAGAACATCTTTTATCTCATTTTTAAATATGAATAGCATGAATTTTTAAGTTATGAAGACTGAATGCAGTCCAGTATACTTCTGTAACTGTTCTGAACAGCTCTTACGTAACGTCATATCTGTGATGTTGTTAGATTTCATAGTGAAAACTAAAATTTAAAAATGTTCTAGGGTATATATTAAAAAATAAATACATAAAAACATGACTCAATATCAACTTTTGAGTTTTCAACATTTGTGCAGTTCTTCCCTGGAATAAAACATGCAAACTCCCTTGTTAACCCGCTATGTGGTAGGAACTTCTATGCTCATTACTACTGATCAAAGATATGTACCAAAAAGAATATCTTGATCAAAACTTGAAGGGAATGAATGTCCCACCAAAAATATCCACTTGTGAGGAAAATATTTTTTTTTTAAAGAAAATTCTGAATAGTCATATTCAAAACAGTGCACTTAATGTAGAAATATACTTACTTCAATGTTTCATTGATTTTACAAGCTAAATTATTATTCTAAATTGATGTATGGTCTTAGCACATCCCATTGAAACATTAGGTGTTAATGCAATCAACAGATATTTCTGCAGCTCAGAGAGCTGCTCTCTTTTCAGGATTACTATTTTTTTGTTTTCTTATGGATTCCCTGAATCCACAAAGCATGAAAAACACACATATACACACATTTCTGTAAATTTGTAAATTAAAGAGTCTAAAACTTAGAGATCTTTTAAAAAAGAAGGATTTGAATGGAAATTTTTTTTTTCCAGTCTTCCTGCATGTACTGATAATGGATCAGTAACAAATTCAATACATGATTTCATTTCTTCCACAGACAAATTATACTTGTCAGTTTTAGTAAGTGAAAAAAGAAAAGTGAAAGCTTGCGAAATACAATCCAAAAATTACTTCTTAAGTTAAATCTTATACTGAATTGATAATTGTGCCAATAAGGGAAGATTTTAATTGAAAAGTGAAGGGTAAATAATGTGTCTTTAAATTGATGAATTCTTTTTGAGCATTCTATGAATGAAATATGCATTGAAGATGCATGCTCGTGCAAAAAAGCTGTATACCAACTGCTCAGGGCTGTGGTATAATTTGTTGCATGGTAAATGAATGGTACTGGTTCTTAAACAGAGAAATGAATCTCATAAATATTGCAGAATTGCAAGTGTGCTATAATCTATTCTGAAGTTAAAAGGTGTCATAAACAAAATCTACTTCCTATGTTCACCATTACACTGTATTTTATTTTTTTCTTCTTATTCTAAACGTTATGTCTCATTTCTAATTATATTTTCAGCAATTTATTTCTTTTGTCTCTCTCTCAACCAAATTCATCCAATGTCAGTGTTTATTGTGCCACAGTAAACACTGTGATCTTAAATTATTGCATTTATTCACACTTATAGTCCCTAGAAAATGCTGAAGTAGTACATTTAAAACCATAACTGTCTTTTTTCAACAGTTTGGGCTCTTTGTTCTTATGTTATAAATTGCAAGAAGAAAACACAATGTTCCTTATTTAGCTAAGCCACGAAGAATAGAAACTCCACAAATTATTCATTGCATATTCTTTCATAGAAAGCTGTATCTAACAAGACAGATGGTGTTTCCCCTGATTCAGAAGGTCTAATAAATACGGTTTGTGTCATATTAGCACGTCACAAGCAGGTAAACTGAATCTGTCATAGAGGAAATTCAGAGGTGCCTTACATTTTCTACTTGTACAAATATCATTTCCCCAGCGAAGTTTTTGTACACTTGAGTAAGAAATAAATCTTCTTTACTGTCCGTAAAACCTATCTAATCACAAAGTGAGGCAGACTTATATTGAAGAAAGATCTGTCCAACAGTAAGTTTCAATTTTAGTCAAGCATTTAAAACCTGTGATTCATAAAAGAAAAAAACACACCAGGTATTGTATAAGAAAGTAATGTTAACACTGGTAGCCATGTGCATCATCCTGAAAAGGGAATTAAAATAGCTCTGAGTAGTATTGCCATGTTTTCTGTTTTGATTGAAGTAGACATAACACGTATTAACTAATCAACTGGGAAATCTCAAAATGGAAACTTAGAAAAGTAACTCTCATGGTGGACTTCAGTAGTTTGAAATGTTTTCTGATGAATTATCACCCAAAATATCTTGTGAATGTAAAAGCCATGGATTAGCTTTATTTTGAATGGTCTGCTAGATTGCTTACCTCTGATCTACATAGCTCAGAAAACAGCTAAAACACCAAGAAGATTTGAGCAGGCCAGTTTTGAAACAGAGATGGTTTGAGGGAGAAATATTTTATGTTTTACCCTTGGAAGATTCTTCTACTGGTATTAGTCTAGTGAGCTGTACTCCAGGCATCCTTTTGGATGGGAAATGGTCAGTGTATATTTACATTTCCACTACTATCACCAAGGATTAGTGTCACCAAGTCCTTGGGTCTACACTGTTTATTGATAATTTTTCTCCTGAGTCTGATAGTGCCATAAAAATATTACTCACAAAATTGCAGGAGGAAGTAAATTATTGAAAGGACAGGTCCCACTGACATTTGACTCAGTAAGCTGAAAGCAGGAAAATCATACATTTCTCTTTCCTCGAATGAAGATGTGTTTGTTGAATTAAACTACGTCATATATCCAGACAAATATATTTTTAGCACATCAGAGTCCACTGTTATTACTTGTGCTGTTACTGTATTGCTGCCCCTTGAGAAAGGATAAGGACACTTTCCAGGTTAAGCATGCTCTAATTTGAGAAGTAATGACTCCAAACAAACCTCTGAGAGCCGGGTTATGAAAGAATAGTAATATATGTCAACCAGCAGCACAAAATTAAGGGTGAGATTTCCTGTACTGCCTCAACTAGTCCATGCCACCCATCAGTGCAGCCCTACCGTCCCCTGCCTGGACTGCGCTTACATGCTTGGTAAGATCAAGCACCAAGTGGACACAAAAGAAATATGAAACCACAACTTTTTTCATTTTCTTTCTTTCTTTCTTCATTTCTCTTTCTTTCTTTCTTTCTTTCTTTCTTTCTTTCTTTCTTTCTTTCTTTCTTTCTTTCTTTCTTTCTTTCTTTCTTTAAGGGCTAATGCAGCCATGGACAATTTAAACAAAATATTCTTAAATAGCAGCAGGACTATGTCCATAATATTATTTTGTCCAATTAAACTTGAGAAAGAAATAGCAGTAACAGCAAAGAAAGAATCTTTGAGAGTTATTACAGAATGAGGAAACATGATGAATGACCAAGTGAGTTTGGTCTCTTTATTTTAAGTAAAAAGAAGATAAGGTATTACTTGATTGTAATGTGTATGTATCACACATACACACAGATTTGACTTGTCTTTGAGTATTTGACTTTGAGTCTCAATATTGTCTCAAAGCACTGGCTTTTCTGTGTGCATGTAGAATATTTTTAATGATTTTTTTTTTTTTTTACAACTAGATCACTAGATCCCATATCTGCTTGTAAATTTTCTTTTGTTATATTTATGACTAAATTTACATGCAAAATATTTTGATATTGTCAACACAAAACCAACTTAAACACTTTTAATCATTTCAGGAGTTAACGGAATTCTAACTCATTAAATGGAATCATGACATGATAATTAAGTAAATACTTTTCAGTCATATCCAAATAAATGTATCCAAATAAAGACGTTAGAGAGGTAAAAAATAAAAATAAAAAAAAATCACAAAACTGTTTTTGTGGATAATATTTTAAGAATCTTTCAAATGTTTTCACTTTGAGAAGGAAGTCATTTGTTAGATTTGACTACTTCGGCCTCCTGTCTTATATATAAACAGTAATGTGCAAACTGTATCTTCACACCTTTTAACAATAGAGGGGAATTTCTTTTCCCGATTAACTCCAAGGAATTTTCATAATGCAATATATGGCTTTTCTTCATCCTTGTGTAGTCATTAAACATTCCTCACATATACATTACAAATTACAAAAATTCAGTAACACCCATGTCTTTCAGATTTTCCATAATATCAACCAAAATGCAGAATGCTAAACAAGATGGTTTTCTAGACTGAGGAAAAAATTCCAGACTATTCAATTACATCTGGATTTGTAAAGTAAAGTCTAATTCTCTTCTTCAACTTTTTCAATGTCTGTTGTTGAGCAAAAGATTAAATACAAGTTAATGAAATTGAACATTTCATTAGTGATGAATATTATATTATTCTCAGCATCTTATTTAGAAATAAAATTGTAAGTATTCCTAAAATCCAATAAAGACAGCTTTGCAATAACCTTAGGTTCTCTCTGTATATATTATGTTTTTATTTATTTTGCATATTTCTTTTCTACAGGAATGTTAAGAGGAGAATTACATTATATTGTCCATTTAAAATAAAATATTGCTGGGAAAGAGAATGAATATATCAATAACTGAAAGTAATGAATTGAAAAACTTTCTTTAAGTGCAAATGGAAGAAATAAAACTGTAAATGAGACCATAAATTGGTGTAATAGCCAAAATGGAGAAAAAGAAAAAGAAATTAATTCACCAAAATATAGTGGGAGACAAGTGGAACCAGGCTATTTGTTTAGTTGTTTCATTGCCTTAAAAAAATAGAATATAGACTCTGAATAACAGAAAACTTTTCTTTGTGGTCTTAAAATGCAGTTTAATTCAGTGAACTTAACTTCATTAAGAAACATTTTCTAATCAGGGTAACTAATCCAAAATTAGAAATTATGTTGTTTCTGTGAGGACCTTTAACTAACAAAGGTTGTGGGAGCTGTGATTCACCATCAGCCTAAGGGCTAGTATGGATGATAAGAGAACTGAGTTTTAAATCCCCACTTGTTAACAACATCCGAGAGATGGAGATGACATGAAAAAAACAACAAAACACTGACAAACCAACTCAGACCAACTCACGGTTGTAGTGTAAAAGCTAAAAAAAAAAAACAAAACAAACAAGTGAAAAAAACAACAACAAACAGCCAACCAAATTAAAACATTCAGAACAGGAAGAACAGGATTAAACCAAGCAGTTTGGAGCTTCTTTCCTTTCCATGACAACCAAATGCACTGACTCTTCTCATGTGTCATGGGCATCACATTGAATTGGATAATATTTAGTATTAACTGTGTATGATAACAGAGACTTCATAGAACAGATCCTGTATAATACATGTGATATCCTTCTTTTTCTTAACAATTGCATGGGGCAGGGGAAAGAAAAACAACAGCAGTTTTCCTGAGGGAAAACCCAAAAGGGAAGAAAGACAGATATTGTTCCTTCAGATCTTTATTTCTTTGGGTTACACTCTTTCTTCATCCTAAAGTATCATATACTATGCTTTACACTTCTCCAAGATGTACTCTACTAAGAATAATGCATTTTCCAGTATATTTAATAACAAAAACTTGGCTTTATTCTACCAAGAACGTCTCAGGATCTTCAGTTTGTAGATACTCTTAAAACTCTCTGAGAGTACATGGCAGAATTAGCCTTTTCCCAAAGTACAGTTCTGAACAGTACTTTCAGTGTTAAAACATCTCCAGAAGTGGTGATAGGAACTCCATTTTATTCCATCTAGGCTAGAGTACTCACTTAGGAATTGATTTATAGGGTTTTACTTTCCTTTACTTTCTGAGGAAATTCAAACCTGCATCATCCAGCAGCCAACAAAATGTTCCTACCATAGGGTCACCTTGGTGTTAAAGCACTAATTTTAAAGGCTCAAGAGACAGAAATCAGAATTTGTGAGCTGCAGTTCCTGATAGGACGACTATTCCTGTATTAAATTTTCAGCAGTTGCAGATGAAACATGTATAAAAAAATTAAATTAAACATTCAGAAGTTCATGGAAAGAGGCAATTAAAGATTTATTAGGCAGGAGACAGATGGAGAAAACTTTTGCAAGACTAAGCATGACTGTCACCTGGTGTGGGGTCACATTTGTAAGGAGAAAACCCTAACTTCTTTTGGCTCCCAATCTGAATGTCACAGCACCTAGTCTCTTTTTTAAATGTTGATGCTTTGGAACTGTAGTACTATTTAATGCAGAAAACCAGCAGGAAATATTTTCTGAAATAAAATCTCTGTCAGGGAATGGCAGGGATGAGCTGCTTTGCAAAGAGGTAGGTGAGCCAGGAACTGAGGGGAGAGCTTGGCAGTCCAGACACAGTAGATCTGAAGCACAGTCCAGTAAAAGTACCAAGGTGAGGGACTGGAGCTGAAATAAAGATGTGTTTTGTCTCACCATGTATCTGGGTGATTCTGACCTTGTCTTCCTGGGTTCTCTTTCAGTCTTGACCTCAAATATGCTCCATCTCCACCAATTCTTCTGGCCATCCCTGGCCGCCTTCACCACCAACAACCCTGTTCTGGTCTCCCTGGTAGGCATGGTCAGACAGTGTCCCACCAGTGCGGTACTACCCTGCCAACCCTGCTCTCTGCTCCTGGGTTTCTGCTCCTCTCAGGGAAGCAGAATCCTCCTGCTGCTCCTCCGCACTCTGCTCTAGGCCTGGACAATATGCGATCTTTACATGTAAAGCCAAATTAACTCCAAGGAAAGGATAATGTCATTAAAATTATTTCAGTAATAAATTTTGCTTGTATGGTCATGTATATTAAATATTGAACTGAGCACAGCTGCTCAGATATATGCAGAAAAAATATTCTTGCATTCTTCTTGAAGGTCCAGTGTTTCCTATTCAAGTCTCAGTGCAATGCTAAATAGACAACACTTCATTCAACTAAGAACTACACTATTGGATGCTTGTGTACTTGGTATGTCTGGAAAAGATAACTTTTTCAAAGAAATCTTAATCATATTGTCATATCTTCTATAACGAGGAAGTTGAAAATAAATAATTGATTTTGACCAATAGATTGACTTAAACCATGTAGAGGCATGAAGATGTCTCTTAAAAAATGAGTTCATTTTATCAATGTATATGACTTCTTTAATTCATAAAACAAGTAAAACCTGTTCCTCCTCCTTCACCGCCTCCCCTCCCCCATTGGAAAAAAAAAAAAAAGGAAAATCAAGCATACCATAAATTAAAGTGGAAAGAACAATTATTTAGCTAATTAAAATAATGTCTTTAATTGGCAACAATATTGTCCCTGCCTGTTACTGTGATAGGCATACATGCATATAGAATGTGAAAATTCAGGAACAGAACTACTTTAAGGTCAGTTACAGGACAGAAATGGAGAACAATAGTGGACAAAGTCTTATCTCACAGTCTCCTGACAAAAGATCTGAAGTGGTGAGTGTCTGAATCACAGAATCATAGAATGGTTTGGGTTAGAAAGGACCTTAAAGACCATCTAGTTACAACCCCCCTGCCATGAGCAGGCATGTCACCCACTAGAACAGGTTGCCCGGGGCCCCATCCAAAGTGACCCTGAACACCTACAGAGATGGGGCATCCACAACTTCTCTGGGAAACTGTTCTCTGGCACTGTTCCAGTGCCTCACCACCCTCTGAGTGAATAATTTCCTCCTAATCTCTAATCTAAATCTCCCCTCTTTTAGTTTAAAACCATTCTCCCTTGTCCTATCATTATCTACCTGTGTAAAAAGTTGCTCTCCATCTTTTCTATAAACCCCCTTTAAGTATTGAAAAGCCTCAATGCGGTATCTCCGGAGCCTTCTCCTCTTCAGGCTGAACATCCTCAGGTCTCTCAGCCTTCCATCATAGGAGAGGTGTTCTGGCCCTCTGATCTTCATGGCCTTCCTCTGGACCTGTTCTAACAAGTCCACATCTTTCTTGTGCTGGGGGGCCCCAGAGCTGAACGTAGTACTCCAAGTGGGGCCTCACAAAGGCAGAATAGAGAGGGACAATCACCTCCATTGACTTGCAGGTCATGCCTCTGTTGATGCAGCCCAGGATACAGTTGGTTTTCTGGGTTGCAAGTACACAATACTGGCTCACGTTGAGTGTTTCAGCCACCAGAACCCCCAAGTCCTCCACAGGGCTGCTCTCAATGAGTTCTTCTCTCAGTCTGTACTCTGTCTGGTGTTGCCCTGACCCAGGTGTAGCACCTTGCACTTGGACTTGTTGAACCTCATGAGTTTCTCATGGGCCATTCTCCAGCCTGTCCAGGTCCCTTTGAATGGCATCTCTACATTTCTGCATTTCTGAAGTTCTGTTGTTTTCTTGTTTTACACTTAATGGACTTGTGGCCTCACCCTTTCTGTCTTAATACACTGTATACGTTCAGTCTGCATTTTGAAGGGCTTCACTTTAATCCTTCTCATTATCACATGATGGGACCTACTTATTTACGTATCTTCTGTGCACTGCTGCCACGACAGAATTGTTTTCACCAAAGCACCTTTTTTATACAACTCTTGCATGCAGAGATAACAGCCAACAGTGAATGCTCAGCAGTCTTGATGCTTTCTGTGATGGGTCTGTGGGGAAAACATGTAGTAAGAAGATATCTTCTAGTCTACATTCTGCTCCCCACTTTTTCCCATGGTGCCCCATGAAAGAAAGACACAGGGTGGGGATGGAAAACTGGATGAATGAGCCGAATGAAATATGTTGTCTTTGGGCTATTGGTATGGTCACAAGACAGAATACAGAATCACAGAATCACAGAATCATCTAGGATGATTCCAAGATCATCTAGTTCAACCTTCAGAAACATATATTTCATTGTGATGTCTGTCACATACAGTCACTAGGACTTGTGATTTCAGTCTTTTATCTTTTAAGTTATTTGTCTACCCTTGCACTACTTGCCATCTAGGTTTTGCTCATGTTCTTGAAGTAAGTCACATGTCATAACTAGGAATGGATATGTTTATAAATTGCAGACTTCTGAATGTTAAAATACAGGAATGTTAGCCAAGAATGAACATAAATGTGAAACCAGGGCCTACCAGAAATCTTTGCCATAAATTAAGTTATCAGGCAATAACTAAACCCATCACTTTAGACAAAAAAAAAAAAAAAAAAAAAAAAAAAAAAACATAAAAGGCGAGAGTTGTCTGTAACTAGTCTTATAAGAGAGCTAAAAAAGAACACTTGAAAAATATCCCTCTGTAGACATACATATTTTTAAAGATCCTTTAGATTCAAAGTTTGGGTAAGTGGACATCTTCTTGCATTGTAAATATGATAATAATATATTAGTAACTCAGAATAGAAAATATTACAACAGGACACGAGTGAAAAACAAGTTTAGTAATCAACAAAGAACTGAAGATGTATGCAATACTGTGAATTGTACATTAGTTCTACAATAAAATTATGTTTTGTGATGTTCCTTCCTCTTGATTAAAGGTCAAGCTTTCTGTAGCATTAGTGAACATGACAGCTAAGTTTATGAAGTGATTATGAAGTTCTACTGATAGCACTTTCAAAAGCGTTAGAGTAGAAATACATTGCAGTAGCAGGACAACTGAGAATATACCACTCAGAGATATGAATCAGTGATCCTCTGTTGTTTTCTTATTCTACATAATGACTACAGAGGTCAAAGTTCTCTTATTTCTGGTGGAGATCATCAAAATATTCTGAGCGGAAAATACAGTGAAAACCTGTCATATGAAAAAAATTCTTCATTTATATTAATCCACACAGACATTCACATACACACAAGCACTGCTACTACTTAATAAGATCTGGGTGAACAAAAGAGGGTAGATAAGAGGGTATAATTTGTATTTAGTCTCATCTCAGCTGGAGTCTTTATGAGCTTTTGGGAGATATCCGATAGGACAAATTACACTTAAAAATCAAAAGCAGTTTTAGGAATAGCTACACTTTGTTATTCCAAAAACCTCTCAAACTTGTACGGGTTTTATTACTTGTATGATCATGCTGCAGTCTCTCTGCTACAGGAGCCATAGCTAAGATTTTTTTATAAGGCAGTCATTAATGGCATTAATTGTCTCTACTTGTCTCTGCAGCTTGTCTCTGCAGTTTTTCAGCAATATGAATGTTATCATAATCAGTCATTTTCTGTTCATCATTCTTTGCTAAACATTTTGTAACCGCTTGTTTTCTTGTATAATGTGTATATGTTGTGGAAAAAGAACACGTAAACACAAAGGCAAAATATTTCAATTTTAAATCTGATTTCAGAAATCTCACTTGTTTAGATAAATACAAGCTAAATTCACCGGAATGGAATGGAAACTAGGGGAAGGGGAAGGGGAAGGGGAAGGGGAAGGGGAAGGGGAAGGGGAAGGGGAAGGGGAAGGGGAAGGGGAAGGGGGGGAAGGGAAGGGAAGGGAAGGGAAGGGAAGGGAAGGGAAGGGAAGGGAAGGGAAGGGAAGGGAAGGGAAGGGAAGGGAAGGGAAGGGAAGGGAAGGGAAGGGAAGGGAAGGGAAGGGAAGGGAAGGGAAGGGAAGGGAAGGGAAGGGAAGGGAAGGGAAGGGAAGGGAAGGGAAGGGAAGGGAAGGGAAGGGAAGGGAAGGGAAGGGAAGGGAAGGGAAGGGAAGGGAAGGGAAGGGAAGGGAAGGGAAGGGAAGGGAAGGGAAGGGAAGGGAAAATTGGTTGAAAAGTATGGGGACTTTGAAGACATAGCAACAGTGATTTCAGTAAAGTCATTAAATAAATCATCCATTTCTGCAGAGAAGAAAACACAGTTGGGAAAATAAATAATAATCCTCATTTCCTCAATAGTTAAAGGAACTTAAATAGTTAAGGCTTAAAAAAGAAGGTGCTTTATTGCTATAACAACATTTAAAATTAAAATATTAGATATAGCTTTATCATTTTTTATTGTGGCAGCATATTGACCTGTATTGAGGAAAAGTCCACTACTTCTTTTTCGTCTGTGAAGAAAACATATAACTCTTTCTGATGTCAAGGGCTGTCCATGAAACTGGCCCTTTCAAAGGGTTTCAATTTTTGATTTGGTCAATACTTTAACAGATTACATTGTTGGATATAGTGGGGTTTATTGAGTCCAGCCAAGAGGAAATAACCAGCTTAGATATTGAACTCTTATCATTCCGTCAGTACGCAATACTAACAGACATCTGACCCGACAAACTTTTACTTATGTGACTTGTCTAAGAACAAGACTTGTAAGGCAATGTGACTTGAGGACAAGAGGCAATGGGCACAAACTGGAACACAAGAAAATCTATATAAACATCAGGAAAGGACTTTGCTGTGCAAGTGATTGAACACTGGAACAGATTGTCCAGAGATGTTATAAAGTCACTCTCCTTGGAGGTATTCAAAAGTCACTTGGACATGGTTCTGGGCAGCTATTCTAGGTGTCTCTCCTTGAGCAGGATTTTTAGATGAGGTCTCTTCCATCCTAACTATTCTGTGATTCTATGATAAGGAGTGAAGTGTTGGTGGCCTTTCCCTCTGCTTTGCAAAGTCAGAAGTAGAAACACTGATTCAGTATAACTGCTCATAATCTTCCCAAGGAATTTTAAAACCTATCCCTTTAGTAAAAGGAACTTTGATTAAAGAATGTGCGTATTAACTAGGTGTGCTTGGTTGAGCCTCCATGACAACAGTCAAAGTCAGGCAACAGGCAACAGGTAACAAAGATTTTTATCTTTGTTTTTCATGTAATTCATGGAGCAAATCTCAAGTTGAATTGCTTGTTATAGTTAGAACTGAAATTAATATCTCATATATCCTTTCTTATACTTCACAGGGCTCTTGTGATTTGTTCTTTATTTGTCGTACTTGTATATTCCATGACAACACAATATTTCTCTCATTGCCTTGAGTTGAAACAAACCTAAATGATTGTGCTTTTAGATTAGGTTAATGTAACACATTATATATTCATGGTTCTTATCTAATTCTTAATATCAGAGTTAAGAATGAGAGCTTCAGTAACAGCAGGTACCCATCATTGCCTTCTCTTGAGTTCTTCACTCTACAGCTATGGTTTTATTTTATTTTAACGTTGATTACTGATGCTATTATCGTCAAGACAAGTTTACTGCATGGACAAGCACTCATCTACAGCACAAATATAATATTATGCACATGAAGGCAGCATTTTTCTTAAGCTGATAACAAATATAAGCCAATCTTCTAAAACTAACCTTCTGAATATATGAAAATCAAAGCAAAAGTTGGGACATTTCAGTCCCATTTGTTAATTCTTAAACTCACTTCATATTCAGATGCTTGAATAGGGTGTCAGTCAGCCCCAGTGTAGTCCTAATAGTATCAACACTGTACAGAGATGGCTGGCAAGGTTCCAGAAGAATGAATTCTGGGCAACTGACAGTGTCTGTCATAACTTTCCCATATACCATCTCTCTAGTCTAGCAACTGGGTTTCTGTAGTATTAGGGTGCTGAGTAGCTGGATAATATGCACTACAGTGCACTAGTCAATAAACTATTAATGCAACTATTCCCAACCATTTAATCTTTTCTTTGTTTACTTGACAATCTCCTGTTGAAATTACTCTTTCACCATAAATACCTAAGTAAACAAATACAGTTTCTGTCTCACACACCTATCAAAGTGGAGATTGACTATCACGGAGGGTTTGTTGCTAGTGTATGCAAAAACCAATAACAAACACAAAGGTTGAAGGTTGGAGAATCAACTTGTTTTCTTAAAGTTCTCTGAGAGCCAAAGATGGAAATGCAAAATAAATAGATCAGTCTTTATTAACTTATTCATTTCTTTAATGTCATGGCAACTGTCTGTGATGTGGAGAGAGAAAACATCCACTTATAGTCCATTTACAAAAAAATGTTCCTGGCCTACATTTCTGTTTGTAACTCCTCATGGTCATTGCATAGCAATTATAGAACTATTACTTCAAAAACTCATATCCTGTCTTAAGCATGTCCCTTGTCTTTTCATTTGCCCCTCTCCATTTGCATCCATCTCCCTCTACATTTGCACTGTGAAAGTGCTTTTCTCAAGTCTATTCTTTGATGCAATATTAGGCGTCCATAATGTAGACTGAAGCGAAATGCAAATGATTTAAGATTACCTTATGCTCAGATTGTTATGGAAACAATATAAAAATGTAAAAATACTATCCTTCTGTACAATATAAAATATTAATACTATGCTAAGAATTTTTTGGGTTTTGATTGCTATTAAAAAATAAAAAGCATTCAGATACATGGGTAACTCAAGAACTTTTATGGGAGATTGTTTTTAATTTTGACAAATTCAAAAAATTAAAACGAATTATTCAGCATGCTCATAGAAGTTATATTTACTATGTGTAGTGGGTTTATGAGGCAAGGTTTTGGTAGAGGGAGGCCATAGGGGTAGCTTCAGCGAGAAGAATCCAGAAGCTGTCCCATGTTAGATAAGGGCCCTGCTGCTGGCCAGAGCCATGATGTTTGTGATTTTTGCACTTCTGTGAAAAAGCATATTTAAGAAAAAAAAAACAACAAAAAATGAACAAAAAAAAAACACATTTAAGAAAAGGAAAAAAATGCTGCTCAACAGCAGCTGGGAGAGAGAAGAGTGAGAAACATCCTTGCAGACACCAAGGTCAGTGAAGAAGGAGGGGGAAGAAGTGCCCCAGGTGCCAGAACTGAAGTTGCCTTTGGCCTGTGGAGAGGACCATGGTGAAGCAGGTTTTCTCCCTGAAGTCCATGGTGTACCACGGTGGAACAGATGTCTTTGCTGCAGCCCGTGGAGGAGACCACAGTAGAGCAGGTGGACCTGCACTGACGAAGGCTGCAGCCTGTGGAGAACCCCCGCTGGAGCAGATTCTGGGCCAGACCTGTAGCCCGTGGAGAGGAGCCCACGCATGAACAGGTGACCTGGCAGGAGCTGCAGTTTGTGGGGGATCCAGGTTGGAATAGTTTGCTCCTGATGCATGGACCCTGTGGTACGGACCCATATTTGGAACAGTCCACTAGGATCAGTTTGGGAAGGACGGCATCCCATCGGAGGGAACCCACGTTGGAGCAGGGGAAGAGAGTGACCGAGAAGGAGTGGCAGAGACGAAGCGCTACAGACTGATTGCAATCCCCATTACCCTGTTCCCCTGCGCCACTTGTGGGGAGGAGGAGGTGGATGGGTGGAAGATGTTTTTGGTTTCTTTCCTTTGTTTCTCACCTCTCTAGCTTAGTAGCAATAGGCAGTAATTTTTACTGTCTCCCTACTCTGAGTCTGTTTTGCCCATCACAATAATTGTTGAGCAATCTCTCCATCCTTATCTCAAACTCTGAGCCATTTGCATCGTATTTTCTCCCCCTTTCTCTTTGAGGAGGGGGAGGGAGAGAATATCTGTGGTGGAGCCAGCATATGCAGAGAAAACATCTTTGGATGGGGCCCTGGGCATCCTGGTCTAGTGGGTGACATGTCTGCCCATGGTAGGGGGGTTGGAACTAGATGGTCTTTAAGGTCCCTTCTAACCCAAACCATTCTATGATTCTATAATATTCAAGCACAAGGAAAAATTAATTCATAATGAGTAGTTGTATGCAGAGGTACTTAGATATTTTATATACTGTATATATGTCAATCCCAGGTGTCTTTTCTGAGAACCCTTGCATTCCCTTGTGTTTCCATACTTTCTTTTTGCTTCACCGGGGACTAAGAATGTGCAAAGGATGCAAGAAAAGAGCTTTGGGTTTTAAACAAACTATAGTGCATATATACATGACTTAGATCAAATCTGACTAAAGCTATTATAATTCAAGCTAATGAAATTTTGTATGCATCCCTGAACAAATTTTAAAGGTACAAAACCCAGAGGGACATATTTCCTAATAGAAGTGCTGACAGAGTCTTATGAGTGAGCATAATTATTTCAAATATATTAAGCAAATACCTTTAATCAACAGCTGAATGGCAGCATGCTGAGATAATTATTTCTGGCTGATGATGAGAAGACTGATTGCAATTTCCTCATTAACTTAACTTTTTTCCTCTTCTGTAAATTTCTCAATGTTTACATATTTTCTTACAGTGACAATTGTTATCTACTTCCTATATCAGTATTTTTGAGTCATGAAATCTTGTCTCATTTTTCACCCATACTGAGGAATCATATTTTTTTCCAAGCATATTACCACATCTCCAAAAACAGTTTAGTGCCAAACTATGGTGTGCTACTCTGTCTCTGTCACAGTTATGATAGTTACCCAAAAGCAAATATATCCAACCAATACTCAGTCCACTCTTTTAAAAGAATGTTCCAAAGCAAGGCCAAATAGTTAAATAACATTTCACTCTAGGAAAGCCTACAGCGTATTTAAACACAAAGATATTTCAGCTCTGTATTTTTTCCCAGTGAATAATTTTTGGCTGTTTTGGCCAATTTGACTTTTTAATAAAGTTGAAAGAAAATGAAATAGAAAACAAACAAAAAAAACCCCACAACAAATACTTGATGCTATTTTTCTAGTTAGAATATATCTGTGTTCCCTAAAGACAGAAGGGATGGATAGATAGATGGAGAAATCAATTGCCCCAAGTCTTGTTAATATAGGTTTTTATTTTCACTACACTATCAAGCATGATGTCAGTTAGGAATTGCATAAGCAATTTCTGTGTGTGATTATTAATATATTCTTTTGCATATAAAAATTCTCTTGCATATGAAAAAAGTAGTGATCAGGGAAGAATCACAGAATCATAGAATGGTTTGGGTTGGAACGGACTTTAAAGATCATCTAATTTCGATACCCCTGCTGTAGGCAGGGACACCTTCCACCTGAGCAGGTTACCCAGGGCCCCATCCAAAGTGACCTTGAATACCTCCAAAGATGGGGCATCCACAGCTTCTCTGGGAAACCTGTTCTAGTGCCTCACCACCCTCTGAGTGAAGAATTTCCTCCTAATCTCTAATCTAAATCTCCCCTCTTTTAGTTTAAAACTATTCCCTTTCTTGTACGTCCCCTTTAACTACTGAAAGGCTGCTGTAAGGTCTCCCCAGAACCTTCTCTTTGTCAGGCTGAACAGCCCCAACTCCCTCAGCCTGTCTACATAGGAGAGGTGCTCCAGCCCCTTTTGGCCTTCCTCTGTACTCATTCTAGTATGTCTACGCTCTTGTGCTGGGGACCCCAGAGCTGAACGCAGCACTCCAGGTGGGGCCTCATGAGAGCAGAGTAGAGGGGGAGAATCACCTCTCTCAACATGCTGGCCACACTTCTTTTGATGCAGCCCAGGATGCGGTTGGTTTTCTGGGCTGCAAGTGCTCATTGATGGCTCGTGTCAAGCTTTGAATCAACCAACACCTCCAAGTATTTCTCATTAGACTGCTTCCAATCCATTCTCTGCCGAGGCTTAAGAAATCATAAGAAGGACTTACGAATTCTTACAGAAGGTTACTAATGTGATTGTAGTTACTAAAGCCCCATATTCTGTCTAAAAGTTGTATTTACTGCCTGAATAGGATAGAAGTTGATTTTGTCTGATCATACTTAACGGGCAAAATTTATACAAGTTAAAAAAAGTTAGAAAGTAGTCTTTGGGAAAAGAGTGAAATCAACATCCTGTTACACTATCTTAGAAGACCTTCCTGTCAGGGGGGTTTCTGTCTGAATGGGACCTCCAGAAGGTTCGGGCAGAGAGGCTACAGATGTGTCAAAAATTCCATTGTTTTCTGTGAAGGCAAACTGTGGTTGTAGCGCTTGCACTACCAGAAGGGAGGTGAACCTTCTAATGGTTGCTTTAATTGTTCGGCATCCATTCTCACTTCAGTTGTGCATGGCAATCTAATAGCAAGAAAATTTAAGAAAGGTGACCTCTCAGTTATCTAATGTGGTTTTCCTTTTCTTTTTCTCTAAACCTGACCTTAGCATCTTTGTAACTACACTGCGTATATGCAGATTCAACTACCCAGTACAATTTTCAAAAAATATATAAATCATATTTGGGTGAAATAAATGTGCTCTGGTCCCTGGCATTAAGCAAAGATACCTTTTATGAAGGCAGATAGTGGGAAGATCTCTTAGACATCCTGAATCACACAGCTTTTGTTGTAAGAAATGAAAAACTCAGTAAGATATAAGAACTTTTAAAATGTATTAACATGAAAAAGTAAATCTCAAAAGGCTATCAGTAAACCTATCTTATACAAATCAACACACAGCTTACAAAGTTGTTGAAGTGACTCTTCAGACATTTCATAACTTCCACAACACAAAAGATTGAAGAGCCACTAAGTCTTAAATTCAGGTTGCAAAGAATGGAAAAGTAGAATAAGAATTGACTGTATATTATCTTCTCCTATTTCAAAATAACTGGTCTTGGGAGATTCAGAGATCTCCCAAACCCATAATCATGTGTCATAAGATATACTCAGCAAAATTAAGTTCATGATAGACTGCTGACTTTTTAAGCTGCTTTTTGCACTTAGTGTTGCATAGAAATCAACTGTGTATATATGTAGATATAAGATATAGATATATAGATACAGATCTCTATCTGTCTTCTCATAGATAAGTGTATATTTATGTCTCATATGCCAGTCACATGGGAGGTTATTATCCACCAGTTAATAATGACAAACTCATAAGACTCCTAAATGAAATTATGCCAAATATGAAGACTTGATCTTTTGTGATCACCCAATGTGTGCTATACATCCTAGTTACTTCCCTTGATAGTTTCGTGTGTGAAGGAAAGTCATATCTTCATCTTTAAAATTACTTTGTTATCACTTAATTATGTATTTAGCTATTTATGTTACTATGGTACTTGGCTATCACATCCATAGAGAAGGCTGGAGCTAGCTAATGACAAGCTGGATTATCCGCAGTAGTATGTAGGAACTTTGGAATCTACATCCCCAAGTTTTTATTACTTAGCTAGAGAAAGACATGGTTTGCCTGAGGTAGTATTGGTGATAAACTCACTTCAAAAGGGAGCTTGGATTACAGAAATTCAAAATGTACTTTCCAAATAACATGCTTGTAATTTGATGGTTCAAAGATGAAATCTCAGGTGATGGATGTCATACAAACAAAAAGCAAAACGATCTGCTATCCCAGAAAATGTCTACATATAACAGAGGAAAAATGAGATGTCTTTAAGCATGAAAAGTAATAGCTTTAGCTCATCAGTGATCTACCAGCAATATTTGAAACTAAGTTCAGATATTTCAGGTCCAATTTTAGTAAAGAAAAAAGGTCTGTGACTCAGGGAATTCTCCAATGTCCTTCTGAACATCAGCAATGTATTTGATACTAAAACCTGACAACCAGAATAACTAATTAACTGAAGAACCTGAATAGCTATGGTGGAAATATATCTATAATAAAAAGAGAAAATTCTAGGTTTGGCTTCCTTAGAATGAGGAGTAGACATGCCATATATTTACTTTCTTTAAGAAACAATTTGCTTTAAACCAAAGTACAGATTGTGCTTAGCCTTACTGAGGTTAAGTATAACTATGAGTTTTCGTATATGCTCAGCTCTAGGCATCTTTCCCAAGATCTTTTCCTTTTTTCTTTTTTATTTTTCTTTCTAATAATAAAAATACTTTGGATTTGAGTTTCTTCCAGTCAAGCTTATAACAATACCTGATCAAGGCTAAATAATACACCAAAAATGTCAGACTGAAACATGGAGCTCAGAAACATTAATAAGGAAAGCAATCAGATTTCCATCATATAATTTTATTAACATAATTGTGACTGACATTTGAATATAGTCTTTCACTTCTCTTGATATTTCTTGCTAGTTGACATTAAATAAATCTTTCAGTTCTACTATCTTTACTTTTAGTTTTCATGTTTTATCCGTCCCTAGGGGTGTTCAAAGAAAGGTTGGACCTGGTGCTTAGGGACACACTTTGGTGGATGACATTGGTAGTAGGGTGATGGTTGGACCAGATGACCTTAAAGGTCTTTTCCAGCCTTAATGATTCTGTGATTCTACGATCCAGCCTGTGACTGCATTGTTGTTATTCATTTCTTACATTCCCGAAGCATACAGGAATCTCAGTGAGGATCACAGCTGTGTTATTCCAAATGCAATTGGAAAGTATATACCAACATACTCTCTTCTGCCATAAGAACCTAAGACAAAGACCGTTAAAGTCACCTGAAGTCACTCACTGACTTGATTATCAGTTTGACCTTTGAAATAATCTGTTGGAACAAACTCCCTGTATTAGAGTGTTTGTTTGTTTATTTGTTTATAAAGATGAAGAAGGAAGTAAACAGTGATAATCCCCAGATCAGTAAAGAGCTGAGGAATTTGGCATGTGGGCAGTACATGTTTAAATCTTTCAGGTTCATCCCTAGGGGGATCATTTTGAAAACAAGCTTTAGGTTGTTTTTAAACAATCCTCTTTTAAATTTTGTCATGGGGCACTGGTACTTTCACAACATTTCATTTTTGCAGTGGAACAATGTATATCAAAAATCAGTATCTCAAAAATCAGTATTTTTCAGCAATGATAATGTGATCCAGAAAGGAACAAAGGGAATTATTCACTTCAGGAAAGAAGGTCCAAAAAAATTGGTAAAGTCCCCTTTGCTGTCTTCTCATGAGAAATACATATATCCCACTATTATGTTTATGGTTGTTCAGACACCTACAATCATACAAGACATTAACCTGCTTTGCCAGGGGGGTTGGACCCAACGATCTCTTGAGGTCCCTTCCAACCCCTAAAATTCTGTGATTCTGTGATTAATACTTCAGGAAGCACAGATTCAGTTTTATATATTTGCAAAGTACCTTCCCTTGCTTTTGCAGGAAGTTGTGTTCCTGAACTCGTTGCCTTTTATAAGTCACCCTATACAAATAACTAGGTTGCTGATAGTCCCTAAAATGTTCACGTTTGTTTGTGTGCTACTCATTTGAGTTTCATGGTGTATGTTATGTCTACAAAGTGAAGATGTACAACTAAACCCTGAAAAAATGCCTTTTTAGCAGTGAAACTAGGAGGAAGAACATACTACATTGACTGTATTTGTATGTACGTACTACATACTGCTTGTATTTGTGTGTAAATACTACATGCTGCTTCGTATGGCTATGAACTTTAAATACATTTAAGTATAAAACAATGAATTGACTTAACTCTTGCAATTGCATTAGATTATCGTGTTGAGTAAATTTGTCTTAATGGCCAGGAAAACATATGGTTGCTCCACAGGACTGAATCTTTTTAAAAGTTTTCGAAGAAAGAAGTCTTTTCTAGAATACCCAAAAAGATATTTCTCCAGGGTGGCTGTATATATTACTGAATGACTCACTGAAATGGAAAAGAAGATTCATCAGCAATTTGTGAGAGTATTGCAAAGGGATTTACAACAAACATCATGGAAACTGCTTGTACCTGGCCTGCATCAGAAATATTGTGGGCCTCAGAACTGAGGAGCCCAGTGATGAAACACTTCTTGGAAGAAACTTTCATAAGACTAGAATTTTTTCCTTTAACCTCCAACCACTGCTAGACACCAGGTATTTGCTCTCACTATGTTTTTTTTTTTTGGTTGTTTGTTGTTGTTTGTTGTTGTTGTTTGTTTGTTTGTTTTTTATTTTTTTATTTTTTTATTTAACCAGGTTCTTTTCAGTAATGCCCAGTGTCAGGACTGGAACACAAGATGTTCCATTTAAACATCAGAAAGCAATTCTTTACTGTGTGGGTGAATGAGCACTGTCAAAATTTGTGGAGCTTCCCTCCTTGAAGACCTTCAAAAGCCACCTGGACATGATCCTGGTAAAACCTACTCTAGGTGTTCCTGCTTGAGCAAGTGGGTTGGACCAGAAGACCTGCAGAGATCCCTTCCAACTTCAAACTTTCTCTGATTCTGTGATTCTGTGTGTTATGTGATGGTTGGACTTGATGATCTTATGGGTCTTTTTAAACCTAAATGATTCTATGGATTCAATGTGGCAAGGCTTGGGAATCAGGGAGTCTTGGTGTAATATTACCACCAATGCACTGTTGTGGTGGCAATTGGTACTTTATATTCTTTGAACCTCAGCAACCGCACAACAGAAGGGTCCTCTGAGAGACTGGGCAAGGCAGACAGCTGTTTCATCTTCTTTATATTCAAGGTAGTTACAGCAAAAGCCCACCAATACCCTTTTAGGATCCCATCTACTCTGGGAAAGAGCCCATTGGAATCTGGCACAGACATTTTCCTGTTAGAACCACTTTTGCCATTGTTTTTCTTTGCAACTCACGTACATGTGCAACTAAGGTCAAGGTAGATTTTCCATCCCACTTCCTCATGTCCTTCCTGTGGTCACATAAGTAAAACCACAGGGTGGCATATGCTTTTTAACCACTGTATCCTCTCTCTTGAGCAGAGGAATGGTTACTCCTAAAAGCTGAGATACTGGTCTGTAAAGGTGGGGAGTAGGACATATCTTTGAATTGCTGGAACTTTGGGAGAGTTTCTCTACAGCTGAGATGCAAACCAGTAGGGAGGAAGAGAGATTTTCTTTGTATTGTTGGAGTTGGACAGACCATTCATCCACTGTTTGTCCCTCCCCATCTTTCCAGTCATTACTGCCAATGAGTTGGTGTAGAATGATGGTGCACTCTGTAAAACTTCTACCACATGGCCTGTATGTATTTGGCTTCATCTGGATCTTTGGATAGCTAATTGTTGGCCAGGTCATCATAAATCACCTCCAACACAGCTAGTTCCCTGAGGTACTGGATACCCCTCTCCATGGTGGTCCACTACCTGGCTGACATACAACATCTTCCTGGAAGAGATAACTTTCCTTCATGCCTGACAGGAGTTACCTACAGAGGCTAAGGGCTTCTACTCCTTTTATGACTGCTTTTTCAATACCCTCTTCCCTAGAAAGGGATCCCAGCTGCTTGACTTCCCTGCCCTTTAATTCCAGGCTACTTGGCCCCATTATCCCAATATCAGAGCAGCCAGATGACAATGTACAATGACAATGTACAAAGTCCTGGAGCAGTCCATTCCTGAAGGAGTGCATCCCATGGCATGGACCCATATTGGAGCAGTTCTTGAAGAACTGCAGTCTGTGGGAAACCCACATTGGATCAGTTTGTGAAGGACTGCATCCCGTGGGAGGGCACCCATGCTGAAGCAGAGGAAGACAGTGAAGATGAAGAAGCAGCAGAGTTGAAATGTTATTGACTCACTGTAGCCCCCAAATGAGATAATCTATGAAAAAACAGCAAGGTTGCAGTGTTATAAGTAAGCTGATATTTAGCCTATTCGTGATCCTATCTTGAGAGATGGTTATTATTTACCTGCACATGAAGTTATTTGGAGGATAGGCCTGCCTTTTCCTACTCTTCGTTTCCAGCCTTGACACAGATCTATAACTCCTGCTTGGTGTATCTCTAGCATGGATTGTGAGAACAGGACAGAGATAAAAGGCACTTTCAATCCTTATTCTGCAGTCTTGTTGTATTTATCTTGTTTAAGATACAGTCTGCAATATTTGTTTCTTATTGGAAAAGTCTCACCATTAACAATTCCCAAAGTTAACCAGGAGGTAAATTTCTTGGATAGAGGAGAAAAACTATCAACTGCCCTCTGGCCTCTTCATTTAACCCCTAAGAGCCAGCTTTCTGCTCTCACATTCTCTAGTGGTCATGATCAATAATTGGACTATAACACATCTCATCCTTTGAAAAGGCAAAATGACATTTGAAGTATGATGTTTCTTTACAGCTCTACTCACTACTGTGTTTTACAATATTTATTCATGGTATGGGCTAGATTGGAAAAGGAGGAGACCCACCACTGGCACAAGTAACAAAGGAGCAGGAGCACGGGAGTCAAAAGTGAAATTGGCATGTGTTGATGATTATAAAAAGAAACAGTCCCACACAACCTTATTCTGTCTTGCTTCTGGCCTGGGTTAGCTTTACCCTGTATGGACTATAGTTTGAAGTAAACATGAAATATTTGTGTGTGTATATATATATATATAGAGAGAGAGAGCAACATGCAATAGAGCAAATACAGCAAAGAATCTTCTTGATCCTAATTTTTTTCTTAGTTGGTCTCTATGGCTACTCTTTTGAGCTGGAGCACGGTCACACATATAACAGAAATAAGACAGACATTATGGATACAAATGTTCAGAGAAAAACACTTAGAATCAGACAATAAACATTGAAATTTTCAGGCTCATTGGTTTTCAAGATCACCCTCTGCTTTATTTTCACAGGGTTTCCAACATTAGTGACTATGCACTCCAGGAAGTGGGCACAACCTTCTCCAAACCTAGATCTCTTTACTTTTAGGACAGATAATTTTTTATGATTGACAATGATAATTTTTATTGGTATTTTTATGGACCATGAACACCACCAAGACAACAATCCTATTCTGAAAGATTAGAAGCATGGGAAATGCCAAATGGTCTGTGTTTGTACCCTTTAATTCCTGAAAAGAATTAAGAAACAATGATAAAATACTTTTCCAGGAAACCATTTTCTTTAAGTTTGTGTACGCCAGTCATTTTTATTATCCTAAAAATGTTTATAAGGGCAAAATGGGAACACATTTTATATGAGCAGCCAATAATTTGTTTTTAGATTAATTAATGTTTTAATAGTCCAATCAAAATACAACTGCTATTATTTGTAAAGTTACAGTAATATCAACCCTTGCAGTTCAGATGATCTATTACTGATAGTTTTGTTAATAATGGTAAAAATTACTATATAAGAACTTCTGAATGTATACAGCCTTTTTCTGGTGTAACATTCCACCTTCTGATCTCTCTCTGGGTCCTACGGTCAACAGAATCTTCCAATAGAAGAATGAGAGGACATTTTATCCAGAAGGATATCATGAGAAACAATCCATGACATAAACAAACTTTTTCAGTATCCTGGTCCCCATAAACTTATATGCATCCAGCTGGAGCAGCAAATCCCAAACAAGTTCAGAGTTGGCTGGGATTTTATCAGTCTCACAGTCACAGTCCTCCAACTCACGGCTCTGGGGATCTCAGGGCCAATTCTGCAAGCAAAGTGGGCATGCATTGTTTTCTTGAGAAATCTGAAATTAAAAGTATTGTGGTGTTATGCTATATAGTACAATGGTAGAATTTTCAGCATACTCATGTTTTTCTTGGAATCAGGAGGAGACTTGCCCCTCTCATTCAGGTCTTCTGGAGAAGAGATAAATGTCTGCTAATTCCTGGTAGGACAATGTTTCTTGTTTTTGCAGTAAAAAGGATAAGTGAGAGAACAATGCTTACAACCTTTAACCCCATAAGGATATAATTCAGAGTTCAACTGCTTGCAGTAAGTGCACAGGACTAATCTTTCAGGTGATCCAATGAGATATAGCTTTATGTAACTGTTTCCATATTACCTTCCCTTCCCTTCCCTTCCCTTCCCTTCCCTTCCCTTCCCTTCCCTTCCCTTCCCTTCCCTTCCCTTCCCTTCCCTTCCCTTCCCTTCCCTTCCCTTCCCTTCCCTTCCCTTCCCTTCCCTTCCCTTCCCTTCCCTTCCCTGCCCTGCCCTGCCCTGCCCTGCCCTGCCCTGCCCTGCCCTGCCCTGCCCTGCCCTGCCCTGCCCTGCCCTGCCCTGCCCTTCCCCTTCCCCTTCCCCTTCCCCTTCCCCTTCCCCTTCCCCTTCCCCTTCCCCTTCCCCTTCCCCTTCCCCTTCCCCTTCCCCTTTCCCTTTCCCTTTCCCTTTCCCTTTCCCTTTCCCTTTCCCTCTCCCTCTCCCTCTCCCTCTCCCTCTCCCTCTCCCTCTCCCTCTCCCTCTCCCTCTCCCTCTCCCCTCTCCCTCAAGTGATCTGATTTATGAAACAGGAGTGTTTTTTCCCGGAAGTTCCAGGGAGCAAAGGAAAATCTGAACTACTAGGACTTATATTGAGTATTTACTGTTTAACTAGGATGAATTTCCAGGAAACCAAATGTAATAGAAGAATTTCCAGCAAGGCACCTCTGTCACAACTGCTTTTACCAGCATAGATTAGAATGAAAAACACAGCAATAATAGAATAGAAAGCCTTGAGTCTTTGAATGAAAACAGATAAGGGTCATCAGAATTGTTGAAAACTATTACTCATATCGGCAACATAAGCTGAAATTCTTCCCCCTTTCAGATTTTTCCAGGCATCCAAAAATAACAGCTGTTTCATTAGCTTTTTTTCAGAATTCATGGCTCATAGTTTCAATACTATAATGTGCTTTAAGCTGAGTTTTAAAGTAGATGAATTAATTTGCCCTGTTTAGGTTATGTGCTTAATAATATCTACATCCTTATAGTGGATTTATAAGGCTATACAGAAGTGTTTGCTGCTTTAAGTATTTCTGGTCAAGGATCTTTTCCAAGGCAACAAGGAACAGTAAGAAAGGGACTTCTGGACAGTCATATTAATTAGTGAGGGCATGTGAGAATGTGGGAATGCTTATTCCAAAAGCGTTATTTGATTGAAGACTCTCACTTCTGTGTACATGTGTGCTGCAAGGACTACCTGCCAGATGTTTATATGTAAGAACCAGGGGGAAGGCTAGTGAAGCAGGTGTCTTGGTGGGTGTCTGTTATAGAACATCTAACCAGGTCAAAGAGTCAGACGAAATATTCTACTTGCAGCTGGGAGAAGTCTCACAGTCACTAGCCCTTGTTCTATTGGGGGATTTCAACTTACCATATATCTGCTGGAAATATAACACAGCAAAGATGAAAGCATCTAGGAAGTTTCTAGAGTGTGTAGAAGATTACTTCCTGACACGGCTGGTGAGTGAGCCAACTAGGGACAATGCCCTGCTGGACCTTTTGCTTGTAAATAGAGAAGGACTTGTGAGTGATGTCAAGTTTAGAGGTCATCTCAGCCACAACAATCATGAATTAATAGAGTTTTCAATTCTTGGCAAAGTAAGGAGGGGGTTTAGCAGAACTTCCACCCTGGATTTCTGGAGAGCAGACTTTGGCCTGTTAAGGAGACTGGTTGGCAGAGTCCCTTGGGAGGCAGTATTGAAGGGCAAAGAAGTCCAGGAAGGTTGAGCACTGTTCAAGAAAGAAATCCTAATGGTACTGGAACTGGCTGTCCCCACATGCTGAAAGATGAGCTGGTGTGGAAGAAGACCAGCCTGGCTGAACAAAGAGCTGTGGCTAGAGCTCAGGAAGAATAAGAGGGTTCATGATCATTGGAAGAAGGAGCAGGCCACTCAGGAGGACTATAACAATGTCATGAGGCTGTGCAGGGACAAAATTAGAAGGGCTAAATCTCAACTTGAACTCAATCTGGCTGCTGTTAAAGACAATAAAAGACACTTTTATAAATATAAAGATATATAAATAATATATATATAATATAAAACAAGAAAAGGAAGACTAAGGAGAAGCTCCATCCTTTATTGGATGCGAGGAGAAACACAGTGATGAGAGATGAGGAAAAGGCTGAGGTACTTAATGCCTTCTTTGCCTCGGTCTTTAGCAGAAAGGACCAGTTTTTCTCTGGGTACTCCACCCCCTGAGCTGGTAGATAAGGACAGGGAGCAGACGAAGCCTTCATAGAGGAAATGGTTAGTGACCTGCTACTCCACTTAGATGTATGTAAGTCTGTGGGGCCAGATGGGATCCACAGGAGGGTACAGAGGGAGCTGGTGGAAGTGCTCGCCAAGCTGCTTTCCATCATTTATCAGCAGTCCTGACAATCAGGGGAGGTTTCAGTTGACTGGCAGCTAGCAAATGTGATACCCATCTACAAGAAAGGCTGGAAGGAGGATCCAGGAAACTACACTCTTGTCACAGTCTGACCTTGGTGCTGGGGAAGCTCATGGAGTAGATCATCTTCAGTGCCATCACACAGCACTTACAAGACAACCAGGTGATCAGACCCGGTCAGCATGCGTTTATCAAAGGCAGGTCCTGCTTGACGAACCTGATGTCCTTTTACAACAAGGTGACACACTCAGTGGATAAGGAAAAGGCTGTGGATGTGCTCTACCTAGACTTTAGTAAGGTTTTTGACGCTGTTTCCCACAGCATTCTCCTGAAGAAGCTGACTGCTCAAGGCTTGGATGGATGGCTTCACTGGATTAAAAAAAGGCTGGGTTTATAATTCCAGGCCCAAAGAGTCATGGTGAGTGGAATTAAATCCAGATGGAGGCCAGTCATTAGTGGTGTCCCCCCAGGGCTCAGTACTGGGGCCAGTTCTCTTTAATGTCTTTACCAACGATCTGGACGAGGGGATCTAGTGAACCCTCAGTAAGTTTGCAGACAACAAGTTAGGTGCAAGTGTTTATCTGCTCAAGGGTAGGAGGGCTCTGCAGAGGGATCTGGAGGGGCTGGACCAATGGGCAGAAGCCAACTTTTTGAGATTCAACGGGGCTAAATGTGGGGTGCTGCACTTGGGAGACAAGAACCCCATGCAACTCTAAAGGCTGGGGGAAGAGGGGCTGGAAAGCTGCCTGGTGGAAAGGGATCTAAGGGGTACTGTTTGATAGTTGGCTGAATATGAGTCATCAGTGTGCTCAGGTGACCAAGAAGGCCAACAGCATCCTGGATTGTATCAGAAATAGCATGGTCAGCAGGACTAGGGAAGTGATCAACCTGCCGTACTCGGCTCTGGTGAGGCTGCACCTCAAATACTGTGTTTAGTTTTGGGCCCCTGACTACAAGATGGACATTAAGGTGCTGGAGGGTGTCCAAAGAAGGGCAACAAAGCTGGTGAAGAGTCTAGAGAGCAAGTCTGATGAGGAGTGGCTGAGGGAGCTGGGGTTGTTTGGCCTGGAGAAAAGGAGACTTGGGGGAGACCTTATCGTGCTCTACAATTACCTAAAGGAGTCTATAGCAAGATGGCTATTGGGCTCTTCTCCCAAACACCAAGTGAAAAGTGACAAGAGGAACTGGCCCCAAGTTGTGACAGGGGAGGTTCAGGTTGGTTATTAGGAGAAATTTCTTTACTGAAGGGGTTGTGCAGCATCGGAATAAGCTATTCAGGGAAGTGGTTGAGTCATCATCCCAGGGGGTCTTCAAGAAATGTGTAGATGTAGAACTTAGTACCATGTTTTAGTGTTGATCTTGTTGGTACTAGGTAAAAGGTTGGACTAGATGATCTTAGAGGTCTTTTCCAACCACAATGATTCTATGATTCTACACTGGAGTGAGTGGGGATCCTGGTGTCAGGATAGGAGAGGCAATACCTCTCTGGATCTGAATAGGTCCTAAAGAATATGAGTCCCTACAGATTTGCCCCTGACTCTTGACAGAGTGCCAGCTACTGAGGGGACCAGCAAGAGAGAATTGTGTGTCAGATTTACAGTCAGACTGGGGGTGCAGGCACCCCTGACTTCTGTTGCCAGCTACTGGAGCAAATGGGTGTCTTTTGCATGCATAAAAAGGAGCGTGGCCAGCAGGTCCTGGTGTGCATAAAAAGGAGCGTGGCAAGCAGGTCAAGGGAGGTGATCCTCCCCCTCTACTCTGCCCTGGTCAGGCCTCACCTGGAGTACTGTGTCCAGTTCTGGACTCCCGGGTACAAAAAAGACATGGATCTCCTGGAAAGAGTCCAGCAGAGGGCCACAAAGATGATACGGGGCTTGGAGCATCTTCCCTACGAAGAAAGGCTGAGAGACCTGGGACTGTTCAGCCTAGAGAAGAGAAGACCGAGAGGGGATCTTATTAATGTTTGCAAGTATCTTAATTGTGGGAGACCATGGGATTTGGCCAACCTCTTTTCAGTGGTTTGTGGGGACAGGACAAGGGGCAATGGCCACAAAATACAAAATGGGTAACAGGAAGTTCTGCACCAGCATGTGAAAGAGCTTCTTCATAGTGAGGGTGACGGAGCACTGGAACAGGCTGCCCAGGGAGGTTTTGGAGTCTCCTTCTCTGGAGATATTCAAGGCCTGTCTGGATGCCTACCTGGGCAACCTGCTCTAGGGAACCTGCTTTGTCAGGGGGGTTGGACCTGATGATCTCTTGAGGTCCCTTCCAACCCCTACAATTCTGTGATTCTGTGATTTTTCTCCCTGCCACTGGGGCGAGAGTGGTGTGTTCCCAAACCAGCTACTGGGGAGCGGGGTACAGTTGTGATTCAGGAGAGTATGAGCACTGCTCCAGTGGCTGGAGGAAGGCCATGTGTCACAGCCTGCATACCAGGTGCCAGCTGCTGGGTGGGCTGAGTGTCTGTATCTACCCCAGGCCTGGTTTATGCGGGGTTTGCATGTGTATTCAAAAGAAAATATTTAGCTGGACCAGCTGGCAAGTAGTGGGGTCCTGGTGTCTGGGGTATCAGGAGGGTTGGATGTCTGTGTTGGTATGTCCAGGTGGAGTTGTGAATCATAGAGTCATTACATTTGGAAAAGACCTCCAAGATCATCTGGTTCAACCATCCCCCTGCCACCAATATCAGCCACTAAACCATGTTCCTGTGCACCAATTCCAACCTCTCCTTAAACACCCCAAGGGATGGTGACTCCACCACCTCCTTGGGCAACCTATGCCAATGCCTGACTACTCTTTTTGAGAAGAAATGTCTCCTAACTTCCAATCTAAACCTCCCTTGGTGGAACTTGAAATCATTCCCTCTACTCCTATCACTAGTTATCTGTGAGAAGAGGCCTATCCCCTGCTCCCCAGAACTTCCTTTCAGGTAGCTGTAGAGACCAATAAGGTCTTCCCTGAGCCTCCTCTTCTCCAGACTAAACAACCCCAGTTCCCTTAGCCGCTCCTCATAGGACTTGTGTTCCAGGCCCTTCACCAGCTTCTTAGCCCTTCTCTGGACATGCTCCAGGGCCTCGATATCCTTCTTGTAGTGAGGAGCCCAAAACTGAACACAGTACCCGAGGTGAAGCCTCACCAGAACAGAGAATGAGGGGATGATCACCTCCCTGGTCCTGCTGGCTACATGGTTCTTGATACAAGAATGTGGCGTGCTTCAGGGACAGGTTTGTGAGTCTGTATCCAGCAGAGTTCAAGCTGGACTATCCAGCAAATAGACAAACTGTTAGTTGGTTAAGAGGGCTAGGGGTACTGGGCAGACAGAAGGGCCATGCAGACTCGAAGGAATCTTGCAGACATGCTGTACAAGCAGAGGGGCCATGCTGATACTTGAGGGATCTGAGTGGGGAGCTCAGGTTCTGGGCAGGCATGCTGGATGGACAGAAGGTCCATGTCAGTGCTCAAAGGATTCATGAATGTGTGAATTTATGCTTGTATGTATGCTTGTGAATTTAGTGAGTGTGTATGCCTGCACTAGTGAACTTGTATCTCTACCATCTGGAGAGAAGGAAGGGATCTCAGCTGTCTATGTCAATGTTTTACATGAGAAGGCAGCTGTGCTCTTCATCCCTCCTAACAACATTCAGTAGTTCTTCATTGCTGTTCATGATCATTCATGCATAAACAGAACTTTCAGACTTCTACCTGGAAGAATCCTTGCCCCATAAGCTTGGTAGTGATCTATATGTCTTGTACTATGCTAGGTGTTGTTCTCAGGCAAGTATTTTGCTCTGATCTTTCCTGTAATTGAAGGAGAGCATGGCATGCTACCTCTTTGTGAGGCCAGTCTTAGAATTTTAGTCAAGTTTTCTCTGGACAACATATGTGAATGATGGTAAGTGTCTGTGAAGTTGCATGAGTGTTATGAGTTAGTTTATTCTAATCTTCTGTTATGAGTTTGTTTATTCTAATCTTCTGTTTCACTTCTTCATTAGAAATACATAACTGTGCGTATAAACATTTTCTATATATACATAGTGCAGTATCTATACAGGATGCACTCATAACTATATTTATATTTGTCTATACTATTAAGATTGGGCACCACGTCTAAACATTATGTGACTATGCCAGATGGAGACTATCCTATAAAGTCACTGGCAATGGAGAGGACTGAAGGTTGGCTTTCCTCTTTCTCTACAGTGCTTCTGAGAACCCTACTTATAAGATATATTCAGTAGAATATCAAAGCTAGGAAACTGAAATAATAATGCATATAGAGATATAAAAATACACTATCATATGACTAAAAAAAAGAAAATTGAAAGTAAAATTAGATAAAAATTATTTCCTGATTTATTATATTTACTGATGGTGTTATGAACAGGATTATGATGTTGCTAAACATAATATGGTAAAATCATGACAAAAATAAACATTTGGATGTTTCAAGGTTTCTGTTTGTTTGTTTGTTTTAAAATATCTACTGGCTCTTTTGTTGTTTTAAAACAAAATAAAATGAACAGATAAACAAACAAACAAAAAACAATGTCTGCAAAAACAAACAAAAGAAACACTGAATTTCTTCCTCAGAAGATGACATTGCTATTGATGAACATCTCCAAAGACAACAGGAGTGTAAAAATATAAGTTACACACAGTTATCTATATTTGAGGGTCCAATGTTGTAGATGAAAATCTTTTTGAAAACACATAGTAGTAACTTCTTTCAAAGGGAACTTTGTCTTAGATATTACAGGTGCACATGAAACTGGTATTCAGGTGATAGTTCTTTATGCAAAAATTTTCACCAGTTTTACATCAGCAGAAAAATTCTATAATATTGTGCAGAAACACTATTTCTAAGATATTACAAAGGACTATACAAATGTGATATAAATGAATGAAAGTGCCACAGAGAACAATTAAGATTAGTGTTCAATGGCAATCATTAAGTTAACAGAGAGAAAAGGACAGCAGGTGAATCTTAGAAAAGAAAGAAACATATCCCTTGTGTTTACTTATGAAATAAATAGGGATTCAGATATGATGATGCTTTTCATATCAATATCATCAAATCCCAGAAAGAAAGATAAATGAAATAGCAATTTAGTCAATCTTGTTTTTAATGAACTATCTTCTGCCAAAATTTGTAGTGGAATTAATTGTTTCAAGCTGGGCTTTTGATTAAGATTTATTCTTATGCAACATGAAAAATAGGAAATTCATCTTAGAGAGCATGTTTTCTGGGCAAGAAATTCATGAACTCTAGAGAGTAAGAAATTTAAAGGGCTGATTGCCCTACTGAGCACCAAATTTTATTCAATGTACCTGAAATAGATTTTGATTTAGTTAAGGTGAATGAAATGAATTTTTCTTTGCCAAAGTCTAGGTCTGCCACAAAGATTTCCAATTTAACAGCTTCCCTCTATGCTGGCCTTGCACAAGTTGTTGCACAGCCTGCTAACTGTGATTCATGTACATGTAACACTGGCAATTAAAAATATGGTTTCCACTGTCACCCCAGGGAATAATATCTGAATTCATGGTGATATTCCCAGTGTCAAAGAAATTCTCCTGTTAAAGGTGGTTTACATTGTTTTCATTATCTGTCAAACATCGGCAAACCCCCAGTCAATTCAAAAGCCAATTCAATTAGATTCCTACGACTTATCATCTTCCAAAAATCATAATGTAGATAAAAGACCTATTCAACAGACAGATCAGTTACAGTTGAGCTACCAAATATCTGTGGACCATAAAATCATCTTTCTGAGCAGAACTACTGTGTAATAAGTGTATAAGTTATTTTAAACAAAAATGCTACAGATTTTTTTTTTTTTGAAATGACAGATGAGTAAAAACTCCTAGGTCTCAGAAATATCTAATAATTTTCCTGAGGGAAATATATATATATATATATATTATTTCCCTGAAAAAAAATATATATATATATTGTAAGAAAATTATTATAAAATAATATTTTAATAATTAATTTTAATAATAAGAAAATATTATAAAAGAAAAAGCTGTATTATTTCCTTTTTCTATTTTGGGAGGATTTTTTTTAATTATTATTATTTTTTCATATTTTCATATTTTTTTCATAGACCACCTACTTTCAAGCAATACAGTGATATGTACATAGAAAAATTGCTTATAGCTTGTAAGTAATATGAGAACATGACAAGCATGTGCTCAGAACATCTGTGCCTAGCCAACTGTCTCATATATAGTTAGATATATGGACATATTCGACAAGGATGTATTATGAATGGGAAAATGATTAGTTTGAGGGTTATTTTTCCTTCAAAGCTTCATCTCTGCAGTGCTGTTGAGGCTGACTCTTCAAATGGAGAAACAATCTAAAAGGTGTAAATATAATAAAGCATGATGAGCCATGTAATGCGCCACTCAGTTTTATTCCCCAAGGGAGATCATGCACAAAATACTCATGTCCATGCCTGGTCTGGTGCTCATAATTTATATGATTGGATCTAATTTGTTTTATCATGTCATGCAGTTTTTTATTGCACCTTTCTTCTCCTGTGTCTTGCCCTAAACCTCCTATCTTCCACATGTTGATGGAATTAACAGCCAACTATTATTTGATAAAGTGATGTGGCTGCTATTGATATCATTAATTTCTTTATGTTGCATATTAAAACTATGACCAGGCAGGAAAGCGAAGGTTTAAATCCCTTAAAAATTAACTTAAATGACTAGAGAATAACCATTTTGAACTGGTTCACTATAACTTCCTGGAAATTATGGTTATGCAAATACACAGTTTTTGGAAAGAAAAGGGAAAAAAAAAACACCACACACACAACAAAACAACATTGCATTGCTAGGAAAGACAAAGACAAAGAGTGCAAAAAAAAAGTGTTACTCCCTTTATAACCTGTTTTTCCTAAGAATAGGAAAAGTGTGTTCAAACTTTGAATACACTTAAAATAGTCAGACTTGAAAAGTTTATACTTGTTAAGCCATGTGAAACATTTACAGGTTTTATGTGCAAGTAATGAAATGCAGCTCAGCATAAAATCAAAATGGAACTACAGTGATAATAAAAGTCTTCATGTATTAAAAAAATTAAATTGGTTATAAATATTCACAAGATGAAGCTCATATTAATACAAGAAATGGCAGACGATAAAAAATTCTCAGAGGAGAAAAATTACAATAAACTCAGCATAAATTATTGATAATTTCAGTCGAAAACAATGGCTAATATAGATTAGAGAATGGTGGACAAGTTGAAATGAAGTTCTCTGCTCTAATACAAGAAGTAAATAAGTTATACCTAACAATGGTTATAGTCTAGTACATGCACAGTGGAGTAAATCCTAGTAGCAATAGTAAAGGTCTTCTCATCTACCAGGCCAAATAAGAATTCCAGAATCTATAGATTTGAATAAAATGATAGTATGAAAAATAGTTTCTACCTTAGAATCCAAAAATTTTCTTATTACTAACTAAAGCAGAAAATACCAATTTATTATTCTTGCACGTCATAGACTGGAGAAGTATACAAATAGAGTTGTTTTAGGGAAGAAACATTTTGAAAAAATATATTTTTCTTCAGGTTTGCAAATGATAAAAAACAAAGTAGAAACCAGTCAAAGCTGTTAAATGTTTATTCACTTATAAATCATTATTTTCACGTATAGGATAATGAATAAGCTTTATCAAGCTAGACATTAACAAAATCAGTGAGCAAGAAAGATATTTATATTTTCAAGGAGTGACATGATTTAATTTTGCTATAATATTTAAACCATGACAAAAGTGTTGTGCTTTCATTAAAGAAGCTTCTTATAGATTTTTATTTATATTACATATAAGGATAAAAATAACACATCTCTATAAAGTAGGTGTCTTCTTATATAGATAAAAATATCCATTATAATAGTTTTATTTTTATGATCTAACAATGGCAAGTTAGTACATGGGAAATGACAATACCTCTTACCAGGGATCAGAATAAGAATACTCACATTTGACATCATTTTCTGATATACCAAGTTGTGGTTCTGATTGAGAAGAATGAGCCAATTTTGTGAAATATCTCTTCATCTCAGTCAATCATTCACATTGTCTGCCTGTACAATGTTTCATAATTTACAGACTGTATAAAGGAAAAGGTGCTTATTTCATTTCTTTAGGTGCATAATGGATGAGAACTGAAATGATTCAGGTGGATGGACACTAGAAAGATGTTATTCTGCTGTAATATATTACAGCTACCCTGCAAGTAATGGAACAGGAACAATGTGCCATTGTCCAAAGTTGGAATTTAAGCTTTAGTAAAATTAATCAAGTATATCAAGTGCTTCCTATAAAAGCAGACAAGAGGTAGTTATCTTCTATCGACCAGCATAAATCAGACTGGAAGTGGAGCTTCATGCTGTTTGAATGATATTTTGATTCACAGCATCCGAACATACCATGATTCTTAAAAGACACTACCTACTTAACCTGTCATTAAAAATATAAAACCCAACAGCAAAAAACACTGAAGTTTTCTGCAGCATCTAACTCATGATCTCCTTGGCTGCTGAAGTGAAAACTTTTTCAGAATGTATCTGAACTGTCTCTAATTTATCTTGCCTCTTGTAACTTTCTAGGGTGAGATTGATGCAAATTACGAAAACCTTTTTCTGTATTCATAGAAACAGAATCATAAAGGTCGGAAGAGACCTTCAAGATCATCTGGTCCAACCAATGTCACCCACTAAACCATGTCCCTAAGCACCAGGTCCAACCTTTCCTTGAACACCCCCAGGGACTGTGACACCACCACTTCCCTGGGCAACCTGGGAATTTTGAATTTATTAACAGTTTTGAATATTAGTTTCATTTTTTTTATTATTGCAAAGCTCAATTTCATCCTGCAGCTGAATTCTTCCATGTTAAAATAAAGCAAGACAGTGAGAGAGAAGACATGAAGACAGATTTGGATATCCTCACTCACACTGAATATTGTATGTTTTCAGCAGCCTCTGTGTTTTCACTGCAATTACTGGATTAAGATTTTACTACACGAGATTACTGCTGCCAAATTCTGCCCTGCAGACACAAAGTGCAAAGCTTTTACTCAGAATATCTAAATTTTAAGAGAAGTAAAGCAGAACAGTGTCTTTTCTTTAAAAGTACTTCACACTTAATGTGCTTATGAGTTTCAGATCCCTTATCTATCAATCTGTCCACCAGAGAACCCTCTGTTTTGCTTGTCAGCTATGCTAGTTTTAACTAGGTATCTTAAAGGAGGCTGTAGTGAGGTAGGGGTTGGTCTATTCTCCCACGTGCCTGGTGACAGGACGAGGGGGAGTGGGCTAAAGTTGCGCCAGGGGAGGTTTAGGTTGGATATTAGGAAGAACTTCTTTACCGAAATGGTTGTTAAGCATTGGAATAGGCTGCCCAGGGAAGTGGTTGAGTCACCATCCCTGGATGTCTTTAAGAAATGTTTAGATGTAGAACTTAGTGATATGGTTTAGTGGAGGACTTGTTAGTGTTAGGGCAGAGGCTGGACTCGGTGATCTTGGAGGTCTCGTCCAACCTAGACGATTCTGTGATTCTGTGATTCTGTGATTAGTTTTCCTGCCTTACTAACACTTTTTTCCCCCCTTTTTTATGCTGTTCCATATATGTTTATTTGTGTTCAAATGAATTCCTCCTCAGAAGCTAGCATCTCACAATTTGAACTTCCAGCTCCATGCAGTGTTTACACTTCTGGCAGTAATAAGCCCAGCTGCACTGTCAATAATGTGTTAAAACTACTCATTTATGCTACATGGTTTTCCTGACTTGCCTGTACAGTATCAACTCCGAACTAGATTTTCCAGGTGCTCCTGTAATACAGGCAATAGGCTCTCCTAGAGCTATGCAAAGGCAATAGGAACACAGGTCTCAGACAGGAGACATCATAAAAATAGGCTGAGCCCTAAAGCTGTATATGATTTATACTCTGGGTCTGTAATATTTCCTCTCTTCATAAATGAACTCAGTTGTAAACATAGAAAGTCATTTTTCTGTCAGTTCAGGGCAAATTAAAGTGGAGTGTAATCATGGAAGGCAAGAAGTCCAAGTGGCAGAAGGAGCTAGGAGGAGTCAGAAAACTGAGCAATGCGCAACTGCATCAGAACTGATTAAAAGGATTTGGGGAGATAATATCAGAAAACTGGGTAAAGAGAAGCAATATAGTGATGATCTATTTCTGTACCTTAACACATAGTAAAGAAGCTGCATTGAATACATTAGTAAAAGTATTTTTTAAATATATATTTATAATTTTTAGAATCAAGGAAAGTCATAGTCTTTTTACATGATCTTAGTAAAGCACTACTTAGAGGGCCAAATTTGCATTTAAACTCAGTAATGAAGAGAGGATGCTAACTAAATAAAATCTAAAAAAAAAAAAAAAAAAACAAAAATTCTCAAAAGTTTACAGAATGTGCTCCACTGGGAAAGAGGGAGGATGAAAATGAAGCATTTTGTAGGTAAGCCAGGAAATATGTAATATAGTGTTAAAATTTAAAAAACATGTGAGGCAAGTAAAAAAGGAGGGGCATGAATTGGGTAAGTAGCCTAGAGGGAAAAGAAAGTAAGAGTAGAGGCAGTAATTAGATACCAAAGAAAGTGAACAATGATCTGAATCAGAAAAGAAAATGTGACGGGGAAAAAAAAAAAAAAAAAGGAGAAAATTGTTGAGTCCCTACATTTAGCTGAATTCAATGGTAATGTTGTACTGAATATGAAGAAAGAATATGCCTAAACAAAGATTTAGACAAACTGACCAAATCATAGCAATGAGAGGACTGGAGTCTACCAACTACCAAAGGTCTGTAGCTTAATTAGGGCATGGATTTAATAACTCAGTTCTTGTGGGAACTCTCTGGTAATAAATTGTACAGTGTATATCAAGACAGTTTCCTTAATTGTTTTAACATATTAGCAGGTATATTACCAGTTGTCCTTTCTTCCTTATTCCTTGTTCTTATTCATACCATACCTGTCATTTCTTTTACTTATACCCAACATCCTGCTCTTTTTACAGAAGTGTTAAAGGAGATGTTACTCCACTCCTGTTACTCCAGACAGCATAATTAAACGTGTTTCTCAGTTCTGGGAAATCCCTTCATCTCCATCTATTAATCACACATTTAGAGCATGTGTAGAAATGACAAATGCTTTGGACTTATTATTCAAATAAGACCTTCAGATAACATCCAGTACCTGGTACCTCTTTCCATTTCAAATTAACTTTTCAGATACCTTAACAATTTCCTTCCAAATTCACTCATCCTCATCACTAAATAACCAATATATTGAACATGATATTTTTGGTGAATATCCATTAATCCTCTAGCTCCTAATAACTGACACATTATCTGGAATTGTCAATTCTGGAGATAACTCGCCATATCCTTTGTGAAAAATGTAGCCTCTGGGAACAACTGGCACTCAGAAATATGATCCTGTCCTGTCCTATCTTTTTGTTTGTTTGTTTGTTTTTACGAATCCCTTTAAAAATCTTAATAGCCTTTTATGCAGCCACCATTTGAGGAATCTGACCTAGTAAATAGAGCACTGTCGACTGCAGATTTGTCTTGTAGAATCCAAGGACAGATGGAAACACAGGAAATGGCTACCTGTTCTGTGTAGGGCAGAGCACTGCCCCTTCACATTCAGCCACCAGCAGGCATGGTTTGGTTTCTTCCTTTCTTTATAATGGTCCATCACCCCTTCAGTTCAGCACTTAAAGGGTAAGAATGTAAGTGTAGGTGTGTCATCTTTGATCCACATGAACTCTGCTACGCGTGCCCACACAGACATCATAGTTTGCTCACAGGACTGTGGAAAAAGCAACAAAACCAACCAACCAACCAACCAACCGAAAAATAATTGGAGATGAAGTATTTAACTTCCATATATGAAAGACTTAATTTCAGTGTCAAAAATTATTATATATTAGGGCACCATTCACACGGCTATAAAGGTAAAGATACTAATTAAGATTTCCTGTTGTGTAATCAATGGTGTAATCAAATCTTGAATAAACATAAGCTTTTATTTCTGTTGGGAAACCATAACAAAAGACAGTGCTTGACATCAATTGAAATCCTTTACCTTTTTTTTTTTTTTTTTTTAAGGTGGTTCTCCCTTAACGTGATTTTATATGTTCATCGTCCCTCTGAAGTCTGAAAAGGATAGCTGATCTGAAATAATTAGCCATGTCCATGTAAGATATTGCAGAAATTCAAATCAATCACAAACAAGAAAGCTGACTTCTGGTTGAAGTCATATTTCATGAATGAAAGGGAAGGGCATTGGGACAGGCTTTAAAAAGGTGATGTGGAATCTGTCTATGCACATGTACTATAGAGAGAATTATTTCTATTTACAACGTGTGTGGTAGGCTAACTTTGGCTAGCTGCCAGGTGCCTACCAAGCCACTCTCTCACTCCCCTTCCTCAGCAGGACAGGGGGACAAAATACTGTGAAAAAAGATTGTTGAGATAAGGACAGGGAGGTCGCTCACTAATTGTTACCATGGGCAAAATGGCCTCAGCTTGGGGAAGATTAATTTGGTTTTATTGTCAATGGAAAATACAGTAGGATAGTGAGAAATAAAAACAAAATTGAAAACACCTGCCCCCAATTCCCCTCTTATACCTGGGCTCAACTTCGGTCTTGATTCTTCTACCTCTTTGCTCCCAAGGCAGCACAGGGGAATGGAAAATGAGGTTACAGTTAATATAATAATTCTTTGTCACTGCTGCTTCTTCTTCCTGACTCTCTTCCCCTGCTACAGCATAGGGTCCCTCCCAAAGGATACAGTCCTTCAGGAAGTGATCCAACATAGGCTTCTCACAGACTGCAGTTCTTCAAGAACTGCTCCAATGTGGGTCTGTAACTGGGGGAACAGTCCTCTGGGAATGAACTGCTCCAGCCTGGGTCCCCCACAGGACACACTTTCTGCCAGACCTCCTGGAGCCTCCTCTTGTGTGGACTCTTCATGGGCTGCACTTTCCTTTAGGTCATATCCACCTGCTTTGGTCTGCAGTCCTCCATGGGCTGCAGTGTGGATCTCATCTCCAATGTGTTTCTCCATGGCCATCCTGCTCCACCACAGTCTACTCCATGGGCCTCAGCAAAATTTCTGCTCCAACACCTGGAATACCTCCTCTCCTTCCTTCTTCACTGACCTTGGTGTCTGCAGGGTTTTTTCTCTCATATTTTCTCACTCTTCTCTTTCGGTTGCTGTTGCAGAATGTTTCATTGCACCAAGAGTTCTGTGTCTAGTTCTGTTCCCCTCCTCTTCTCTCTACCCAGTACAGCAGAGACTTGGACATACTTGAAAGAGTCCAGTGGAGAGCTACTAAGAAGATAAAGAAATGGAACATCTCTCCTATGAGGAGAGGCTGAGAGAGCTAGGACTGTTCAGGCTGGAGACAAGGAGGCTCAGGGAAAGTCTTATCCTTGTATAAATACCTGCAGGGATGGTGCTAAGGGGACAGAGACATGCTATTTCCAGTGGTGCCCAGTGCCAGTACAAGGGGCAGTGAGCACAAACTAGAACACAAGAGGTTCTCTCTGAATATCAGGAAGCACTTGTACTATGTGGCATACTGACAGAGCACTGGAACAGTCTACCCAGAGAGGTTGTGGAATCTCACTCTTTGGAAAAATTCAGAAACTGCCGGGACATAGTTCTGGGCATCCTACTGTAGGTGTCCATGCTTGAGAAGGGGGGTTGGACCAGTTGACTTTCAGATGTCCCTTCCAACCTTAACTATTCTATGATTCTCTCTCTCTTTTTTTTTTTTTCTTTTCTTTTTTTTTTTTTTTTTAACCTTTTCTTAAATATGCTATTTCAGAGGCAGCAGCAGTGCTGCTGATGGGCTCAGTCTTGACCAGAGGAGGTGGTCTTTTGTAACTGGCTGGAACTGGCACTGTCCAACATAGGGACAGATCCTGCTCTCTTTTCACTAAGGCCATCTCTGCAGCCTCCCTGCTACCAAAACATTGTCACATAAACCTAATATGGTGTGTTATTAGATGACCAACCTTTCATTTTTAAGTGACTTGACACCTTATTTAATTTATTTACAGGAGGCAGATGGCTAAATATTTTACTTTTAGATGTGGAGTGTGGTAAGGCTTTATAATTTGTTTTTATATTTTCAATAAATTGCAGTTAAATAAGATTTGATTTGTTCTTTATAAGATCTTTCACTTTTTTTTTTTTATTATTTTTTTTTCACAGAATGTCCAGTTGTTATCAGCTCAGTGTTCATACCAAAAATAAGTTGTTCACAGAATGGAATCACAGAATCACAGAATGGCTGAGTTTGGAAGGGACCCCTGAAGATCATCTAGTCCAACCCCCTTGCCAAGCAGGATCACCTAGAGCACCTAGATCAGCGGGATGGCAACCAGGCGGGTATTGAATACCTCCAGAGAAGGAGACTCCACAACCTCTCTGGGCAACCTCTTCCAGTGTTCTGTCACCCTCACAGTAAAGAAGTGCCCTCTCATATTCAGCCTGAATTTCCCGTGCTTCAGTTTGTACCTCTTGTCCTCTCACCGGGCACAACTGAAAAGAGACCGGCTCCATCCTCTTGACATCCTCCCCTCAGATATTTATACACATTAATCAGGTCTCCCCTCAATCTTCTCTTTTCCAGGATAAACAGGCCCAGCTCTCTCTGCCTGTCCTCATATGACAGGTGCTTCAGTCATCTGATCTTCTTAGTAGCCCTCCTCTTAACTTGCTCCATTATCTCCATATCCCTCCTGTACGGGGGAGCCCAGAACTAGACTCCAGGTGTGACCTCCCCAGGCCTGAGTAGAGGGGGAGGATCACCTCCCTTAACCTGCAGGCAGCACTCTTCCAAATGCAGTCCAGGATACCGTTGGCTTTTTTGGCCACAAGGGCACATTGCTGACTTATGGTCAGCCTGCTGTCCACCAGGACTCCCATGTCTCTCTCCGCAGAGCTGCTCTTTATTTTTCTAGCAAATCTCAAAGAAAAACATATGTTACTAAGAACAAGATTTGGTTGTCTGGAAACTAACAACTTTAATGAAAATAACTATCAAGCCCATGTCATACAATCACTACTTCAAATCAAACTCTTTCTGTTGAGGTGTTGAGATCTCTCCTCTAGATCCATCTTCTGCAGGTAGAGACTGATGAAAACACTACACAAATTCCATTTTTGGTAATGACTATCTTTTTTTCACTATTTATCAGATCCCCTTGTAATATTATTGTTATTGTAATATTATTATTTTTAACTGATTAAGATGAATAAATATTTGTTCTCAGCACCCCAACTTGATATTGCAGAACAGAATCATTTTTCAAACACCAATGACTGAATTAACTTCCACTGCTTCAGTGTTCCTATCCATAAGGAATTGTGTAATTCTACTTGGCAGTAGATAGTGTTTCTTCAATAGATAGTGTTTTTTTTCCATAATGACTGAAGATTCTACCATTAGCACCAGCCTCTGTTATTTTCAAAAGCTTTCTTTTTCTTTTAAATAATGTTTTGGTTTGTTTTCCTGTTCTGATTATGACAGGTCTGTGCAAAACTATTGTCCTGCTCTAATGTCTTTACTTAAATAGCTCGCCTCCTCCATGAAGGGAAAAGTTACTTTTTGTAGTTGTTGATTTTTTCTGTTGATTTGTTTGTTTCTTTTTTTTTTTTTCCCACAGTGATCTGTACAAAGGCATTTCTTTTGCTTTTTGCTCTCTTTTTATTTTTTTTCTTTTCCGTTATTTTTATTTTTTATTTTTATTTTTATTTTTATTTTTATTTTTATTTTTATTTTTACTATTAATTTTAATTTTAATTTTAATTTTAATTTTAATTTTAATTTTAATTTTAATTTTTCTTTTGCTTTTCTTTGGCATATGCTGAATTACTGTTCTCATTATTTTTTTCTCAAGCACCGTCATTTCTTCTCTGCTTAAAGTGTCCATAAACTTGCTCAGATGGATTATTATCATTATTTTTTTTAGCTTTTCAAATACAATATAAGTAAGTTCAAAAGTAGTTCTTCAGGTTGTCTGAATATCTTCCTGACATAGATATGTTCTGTAGACAGTAAAGTGGCTCAGATCTCCTGTGGCCTCCGAATAAACTTCTATAAATCTGACCTTTGTGCTTGCCTTGAGTGCTTGAAAAGTATTTAACTTAAGGCAGAAATATGGCCCTGTGCTTAGTGTGTAACCTTTCATCTATAGCCAGTGAAAGAGTGGGAAAAGTATTCTTTAAAGAAAAGACTATTGTGCAGAGTTTTTTTGTTTTGTTTTGTTTTGTTTTTCTGTATGTGCTTAGGCAACAGCAGAAAGGAGCCCTCTTGTTCAAGACAGATTGAGACCAGAGAATTGATCCATAGATTTCTCATGGGAACTGCAAAGAATTTTGAACAGCTATTGGGTAGGACTGTTATGAGAGTTTATGTCTCATGGCAAACACTCCAACTAGTGTACAAAGCACATCAAGTGGATTTTAGAAAGTCAATGAGATTTAGGGTACTGGGAATCTCCTTTAAAACTCTGCTCTTAGACTGGCATAGGACACTTTGACACATCATATCTATGAAGTTGAAGGTGTTACTACAGAAACACAGTAGAAACTGAAGTCTCATTTATCCTCAGTTTTCTTGGTGAAGGTATTGGAATCATAAAAACATCAAATATCCCAAGTTGGAAGGGACCCATAAGGATCATCAAGTCCAACTCCTGGCACCGCACAGGCCTACCCAAAAGTTTAGACCATGTGACTATGTGCACATTCCAATCGCTTCTTAAATTCAGACAGGCCTGGTGTAGTGACTACTTCACTGGGGAGCCTGTTCCAATGTGCAACCACCCTCTCGGTGAAGAACCTCTTCCTGATGTCCAGCCTAAACACCCCCTGCCTCAGCTTAACACCATTCCCGTGGGTCCTGTCACTGGTGATTATGGAGAACAGGTCACCTGCCTCTCCACTCCCCCTCGCGAGGAAGTTGTAGACTGCGATGAGGTCCCCCCTCAGCCTCTTCTTCTCCAGGCTGAACAGGCCCAGTGCCCTCAGCCGCTCCTCATATGTCTTCCCCTCTAGGCCCTTCACCATCTTTGTTGCCCTCCTCTGTACACTCTCCAACAGTTTAATGTCCTTTTTGTACTGTGGTGCCCAGAACTGCACACAGTACTCGAGGTGAGGCCGCACCAGCGCAGAGTAGAGCGGGACAATCACTTTCCTCGACTGACTAGCAATGCCATGCTTGATGCATCCCAGGATACGGTTGGCCTTCCTGGCTGCCAGGGCACACTGCTGGCTCATATTCAACTTGCTATCAACCACAACCCCCAGATCCCTCTCTGCGGGGCTGCTCCCCAGCGTCTCATCGCCCAGTCTGTACATATAACCAGGGTTGCCCCATCCCAGGTGCAGGACCCGGCACTTGCTTTTGTTAAACTTCATATGGTTGGTGACTGCCCAGCTCTCCAATCTGTCCAGATCTCTCTGCAAGGCCTTTCCACCTTCATCCGAGTCCACAACTCCTCCAAGTTTGGTGTTGTCGGCAAATTTGCTCGGAACACCTTCTAGTCCTACATCCAAATCATTTATAAAAACATTGAAGAGGACTGGCCCTAAAATGGAGCCTTGAGGGACCCCACTAGTGACTATCCGCCAGCCAGATGTGGCCCCATTTACCACAACCCTTTGAGCCCTGCCCATCAGCCAATTGCTCACCCATCATATGATGTTTTTTTTTAAGTTTTATGCTGGACATTTTGTCCAGTAGGATCCTACGGGAAACCATGTCAAAAGCTTTGCTGAAGTCCAAAAAGATCACATCAGCTGATTTCCCTTAATCGACTAGATGGGTGATCTTATCATAAGAGGAAATCAAATTTGTTAGGCAGGACCTACGCCTCATGAACCCATGTTGGCTGGGACCAATGACTGCATTGTCCCCCAGGTGCGCATCAATAACTTCAAGGATCATCTTCTCCATAATTTTACCAGGCACTGACGTGAGACTGACAGGCCTGTAATTGCTAGGGTCTTCTTTCTTGCCCTTCTTGAAAATTGTCACAACATTTGCCAGCTTCCAGTCCAATGGGACCTTTCCAGATTCCCAAGATCTTTGAAGAATAACTGAGAGAGGTCCCGCGATGACATCAGCCAGCTCTTTAAGCACCCTGGGATGAATCCCATCCAGACCCATGGGCTTGTATGGATCCAGGGGGAGCAGCAAATCCTACATACATTCAGGGTCGGCTGGGAGTTTGTCCTTCCCACCGTCATGGTCCTCCAGCTCAGAGCACCCTGGGTCCCAAAACCCATCATCAGTGTTGAAGACAGAGGCAAAGAAGGCATTAAATGTCTCTGCTTTGCCTATGTCATTGTCTGTGAGGAGACCTTCCCCATCAAGTAGCGGACCTATGTTTTCTTTGATTCTCCTTTTTCTGTTCACATATCTAAAAAAACCTTTTTTTATTGTCTCCAACAGACATGGCCAGATTCAACTCTAGTTGGGCTTTGGCCACATGAATTTTCTCCCTACAAACACGAACAGCATCCCTGTATTCCTTCCTTGTCGCCTGACCCTCCTTCCAGCAGCTGTACACTTTCTTTTTTCGCCTAAGCTCCAGTAGAAGATCCCTGGTCAGCCAGGCTGGCCTTCTGCCCCACCTGCCTGACTTCTGATATTTTGGAATTGCCTGATCTTGTGCTTTTAGGAGGTAGTGCTTAAAGATTGACCAGCACTGATGAATGCCAATGCCTTCAAAAGCAGTTTCCCAGGGGACCTTGCAGACTAGTTCCCTGAGCAGCCTGAAGTCTGCTTTTCCCCATATCCAGGGCTGAAGTTTTGGTGGCAGTTTTCCTTCTGTCACCATAAATTCTAAACTCAACCACTTCATGGTCACTATGACCAAGACAGCCACCAATTGCCACGTCTCCCACAAGATCCTCTCTGTTCTCTAGCAACAGATCTAGGAGGGCACATTTCCTAGTTGGCTCCCTTAGCACCTGCACCAAGAATTTATCATCCAGGTGTTTTATGAACCTCCTGGGCTTGCTCGTGTCAGCCATGTGGTGACCCTAGTTGATGTCTCGCAAGTTGAAATCCCCCATAAAGACAAGGGGAGTTGATCTCGAGGCATCTCTTAGTTTTGCAAAGAATAATTCATCGTCATTGCCATCCTGGCCAGGTGGTCTGTAATAGACTCCTACAACGATATCCCCTTAATTTGTTCGTCCCTTAATCCTTACCCAGAGGTTCTCAATTTTGCCATCACCAACTTGAAGTTCCACACAGTCCAGCCCATGCTTCACATACATCGCCACCCCGTCATCTCGCCTACCCTGCCTGTCCCTCCTGAAGAGCCTGTAACCATCTATGGCAACACACCAGCCACAGGACTCATCCCACCAGGTTTCGCTTATGCCGATGATGTTGTAGCTGTGGGCTACAACGTAGCCCACAATGTAGCTCATCCATTTTATTCCTCATACTGCGTGCGTTTGTGTAGAAGCACTTCAAATGCACCTCCCTACACGCAGCACATTATGGACCCAACCGAAGGGCCTCACTAGCACACAGTCCTTCTGATTCTACTGCACTATCCCTTAGCTCATCACCGGCATGCTTGGTTTTATCCCCTTCCCCCTTCAACTCTAGTTGAAAGCCCTGTCTATCAACCCTGCCAACTCCTGGGCAAAAATCCTTGTCCCTCTCTGAGAGAGGTGCATCCAATCTGGTGCCAGCAGGCCCGGTGTCGCATAGACCTTCCCATGATCGAAAAACCCAAAGTTCTGCTGGTTGCACCAGTCCCGAAGCCACGTGTTAATGTGATGAGTCTGCTTGTCAGCATCAATCCCCCCTATCGGAAGGCCAGAGGCAAACACAACCTGTGCCCCCGATCCTTTAAGTAGTCGCCCCAAAGCCCTAAAGTCCCTTTTGATCACTCTCGGACTTCTCGTTGCTACCTCGTCATTACCAGCCTGAAAGACCAGTAGCGGGTAGTAGTCGGTGGGCCGTACCAGGCGCTTGACTTTCTTAGCAAAGTCTCTCACCCGAGCCCCAGGGAGGCAACAGACTTCCCTGTGGGTTGGGTCCAGTTGGCATATTGGGCCCTCTATCCCTTTCAAAAGGGAGTCCCCCATGACAATAACCCTTCTTTCATTTTTGACAGAAGATGTAGCAATGCAGGGGGTAGGTTGCCTTGCCTTAGGCACCCTCTCCAACTGGGACGGGCTTTCGTCTACTTCGTTGTTCTGACTGTCGTGTTCTAGACCCTCATACCTGTTATATAAGGGTAGGTGGGAAGGTGAGGTGGGCAGGGACAGGGCTGGCCTACCACCCCAAACAGGAACCTGCCTCCGTTCCCCCCCTTGGCCTAGGTCTCCTCCTACTGCCTAGTGGGATGAGGGAACATTTGTCTTCTGCGTAGCAGGAGACACTTGTGCTGTGGCAGGCTCATGAGTCTGTCTCAGAGAGGGCAGAGTACACCTCCACCAGTCAATTTCCCTCTCCGACTCCCTGATGCTCCTGAGCCTGTTCACCTCCTCCCAAAGCTCCCCTACCTGGCCGAGCAGCTCTTCAACCTGGGCACACCTCCCACAGGCATACCCCTTGCTGCTGCTCTTGGATACCAACAGAAGACTCGGGCACACCCTGCAGCCCAAGACCTGGATGTCTGCGTGTTTCCTGGAGCCCTCCGTCTGAGTAGCCACATCAGTGACTGTGGCTGGACAGGCCGCAAGAGATGCGGAGGCCATGGTTTTCTGCCTGGTTGATACCATGGCCAGGTTCCTGACAAGCAGGTTACAAGAACTGATGGGAAAGACTACTGCAAAAAAGCGGCAAGGGGCCCTCCCTGCGCGAACTGCCACACAAACTGCTGCTCCCCGCCCCTCTGACGCACCACGCCCTGTTTGCCTGTCCTGTTCGCCATGCTCCTGGTTGCTCGTGCTTCCTAGAGGCTGCTTTTGAATGGCTGGGGAGGGGGCGCTGCTGGCTCCACCTACACCTCGTCAGCTTCCCTTGCGAGGGCTGCCGGGTCCTGGCGGCTCCCTCAGCTGCTTCCAGTGACCTTGATGCCGAAAAAAAGCCCTGCCTGTCTCAATCCCCTGCTCCGCTGCAGAACGCGTCTGCCCCAGTGCCGATCGCCTCGGCAAGTGGCTGCTAAATGGCGGCAGCGCCTGATTTAAATGGCCCGCCACTGATGCTATTGATATATTGTTTTTCCCCTTGATTTAACAGTCAATATTTCATTGAAAAAAAAATAAGAATTTAGAGATTATTTGTTGTGAAAAAGGTGTTAACACTGTTTAGGTGTTTTTTTTTGACTCACAGCTTGTGTGTACTCTTGTGAAGTTACCTTATCACAGAAATGGTAATACTGTTGATTTTTAATTTTATGGTATGTACATAGCAGTGTTTCACAGCACTAATGAATCTGGTATGCTTGAAAATACGTAGTAGCAAGTATTGTAACACGCCTTCCACAGCCATCCTACACAATCTGACACATTTTATGATCTGTATGGCATGTGGCAGACTCTTTGATAAGTGCAGATACAGAGTCATCCTTTGGAGTTTTCAGAAGCTTTAGAGTTTGAGGGGAACTTTGATGTATAACTGTCCCTATCAAACATCCATCAATCAAAGTGATGTATTATCTCCAAATGACCTTTCTACAGTTTTCAGATGCACACACATTGTTAAAATTTGAAGACAGCAAGACTTTTTTGACTCTATTCTGTTTTTTTGTTTTGTTTTGTTTTGTTTTGTTTTTCTTCAGCTCTTCATAATTGTGTTAATAATGAATAGCCTAGGACAAGCAATAGATTTTGTTTGGTGCAGAAAGCCATTCAGGGTGTGAACTCATGAACTACTGCTGGTAGACTGCAATTATTAGCAGAGTTGACAGTCCTTGTTAGTCCCTAAAGGATTTAGAACCTTTAGTCCACAGAATATAAGTCTGTGAAAGTTTTAAGTAAACTTGAAAATTATGCCTCTTGGTAATGGTTTCAGTATGCTGAGATTTCACTGAAATGAGAGCTGCCTTGTTCAGATAGGTTCTCAAGAATATTCTGAAAGGGTTTTGCATGCCTTCTAGTCCAAAAACTGATACTGAAATAAAAATTCTTGTGCCATAACCAGGGCTTTTAGAGGAGAGTGTGAATAGGGTTTCTGACCATATCACAGATTCTACAATTAAAATATTTTTACCTATGTTTTTCTTTTCTGAAAACAACAACAACAAAAAAATACAGTTGGGAAGTTAGAGAGAGATTGATCAGAATAATCCTAACAGGCTGAAGCTGAGCCTCTACAGATTAGTTATCATCAGGCAAAAGAGAATGTTTAAACTACCTTCATATACACAGGGTCACATCTAGTCTCAGGAATAAATTAATCTGTAGATTTGTTGACATGGTACACAGTTGGTTCCTGGCACAATGTGTACAAGGGGAAATTAGAAAATAAATAATATTTGATTTTGATATAATTTACATAAAGCATAATATTTCGTTTTCCTTCCTTCATTTATTATATCTGATCTCATCCTACTCATCCCAAATTTTCAGCATTTATTTAGTTCCCCCTACATGCTATTTAAACAGAGTGAGTTCATAAAGAAAGTAGGGACTATTAGATGAGTTAAAATAATATTATATTCACATCAGAAAATAAACATTTTTTTTTTCAGTTGATGTACACCTAGTAAAAAATGCATGTAATCAAGAAATAAGTATAAATGGGTTAAAGAAAAGTTAAGATGTGTTTAAAGAAATTGAGAGTGCTTTTTATTTACTATCATCAATCAATTGATGTAGGAAGAGTGCATCTGATACAGAAGGGAAGACTGAAGAGTAAACTTAAGAAGAGCAAACTGATGAGAGAAATGTATGTCGTAAATATACGAAAATACATCAGAGCTCAGGTAAATAATATTATTTTTTCCAATTACATAGGATGCAATAGACTTTAATAAATAAGCAATACCTTTAAAATATTGGGAAAAACAACAACAACAACAACAACAACAAACAGTAGCCCACAGGGGTCGACCTTGCTTTAAAAATAAAGATTTTTTTTCATTAATTTGGAATTCAAAAAGTAATGTAAAAGAAGACCTGGAAGCAATGTTGGAATCATAGAATCATAAAATCATAGAATGGTTTGGGTTGGAAGAGACATTAAAGATCATCTAGTTCCATCTCCCCTGCTATGGGCAGGAAGACCTTCCAATAGATCAGGTTGCCTAAAGATGTACCTTTGATGAAACAGAAAGAATATGAAGGAAAACAAAGAAAATAAATAATATAATAAAATATAAATAAAATATAAAGGAAAAACTGCATCAGAGACTGGTTAATAAATTGCAATTAATTCAAATTAGTGAAAACTACCATGTCAGATTTTTTTTTCCCACTGCTGATGGGTGTTAATGGATTAAAACAGTGGTGTAAATACATACAGTGGTGTAAATACATTTCAAAAGCCCATGGCTCTCATTTGCAGCCCATCCGGATGAAGACAAAATTAAAATAAAAGTTTTATGTATATTTTTCATACAATTCCTTGTCAGGGAAACATGGCAACTGTCTCATGTTTTAGGAATAGATTGAGTTATAGGAATAAGATCTTTCTTAGCAACTAACAATTTAAAAAAAAAAAAAAAAAAGCAAAAGTTCGAAATTTCATGTCAAACATATGCAGGACTCCTTAGTTTATGGAGAATATTTACTCCATATCCTTATTCCCCTTCACATTATAAAGCCAAAGCCTGATTCCCTTAAATAAATAAATAAATAAATAAATAAATAAATAATCTTACATGAAAAGATATTTTTTGAATAAAAGGGACCAGCAATTTATTTTATCATTTATAATATTTTAAGTCCCATTTTCAGTATGGATTAATCTAAATTGCATGTTAAAATTCAAATGTTTTACTACCTGGAATTTCAGAGGTTCTGAATTTCTGTCACTGGTAGCTCTCATCTTACAGTTATCTGCAGGCATTTCACTTCTATCAGCAAGGCCTGGATAAATATGCTGAAAGATGATAAAATGAGTTGAAGCAGTTTGTGAGAGGTGTGATTGTGTTGTGAGGTGACCTGAGCAAAAGAACTGATGGGAATGATTGCCTCTACCTGAAAATCATACTTACAGTTAAAGTGAAAATAAGAATGTATACTTGAAACAATTCATGATATCTCACTTCAACTATATGGGGTATCTTAGGTCAAAAATGGTATATAGGTGTCTGCTTGTCACAGGAATGCTCAGAAGTTAGAAGATATAAAAGTGGAACTGTGAGGTTAAAGGAGGAAAATGTGTTTATACTACAGTGAATAAAGTGGTAGGCTGTAAAATTTAGTTTTGCGGCTTTTTGTATGAAGTAGGCAAAGCATTATGTCTGTATAGGCTGATCTGTTCCATACGTAGAGTTTATGGACAAAACAAATGTGTGTGACAGGTAGATTGTGAGCATGCTCTGTCAAAAATTTAAGTTATTTTGGACTGAACCTTCACAATGTACTTTTTTTTTTTTTTTTGGTGCATGTCACAGTAGTAAAGGAAAGAAAATATTACCATCATCCTTTCTTTGAAAGGACCATATTTATTCTTCTGGGGACATTTCAACACTACAGTTTTGTTTTACATTTTTATTTTATTTTATTTTATTTTATTTTATTTTATTTTATTTTATTTTATTTTATTTTTTATTTTATTTTATTTTATTTTATTTTATTTTATTTTATTTTTTATTTTATTTTATTTTATTTTATTTTTTATTATATTATATTATATTATATTATATTATATTATATTATATTATATTATATTATATTTTTTAATTTTAAAAGTTTAATTTAATTTAATTTTCATTTTCATTGAATAATTTCTAACAGTCAATATTAATTTCATCAGACCTTTTTGGGCAGTTGCAAAGGAGTTTTACAGAACAAAATAGAATATCCTGGGTTGGAAGGGACAAAAAAGATCACTTAGTCCAACTCCTGACTCCATACAAGACAACTTAAAAATCAAACAATATGTCTGAGAGCATTGTCCAAACACTTCTTGAACTCCCGCATGCTTGATGTTGTGACCACTTTCCTGGGGAGCCCATTCCAGTGCCTGACCACCCTCTCAGTGAAGAACCTTTTCCTAACGTCCAGACTGAACCTCTCTTGTCGCAGCTCCATGCCCTTCCTTCGGGTCCTGTCACTGTCACTGTCACCAGAGAGAAGAGATCAGCACCTGCCCCTCCGCTCCCCTCGTAAGGAAGCTGCAGGCTGCTATGAGGTCTCCCCTTAGTCTCCTCTGCTCTGGGCTGAACAAACCGCGGGACCTCAGTCACCCCTCATGTGTCTTTCCCTCTTCCTCTGTCTTAATCCTCACCATCTTTGTAGGTCTCCTTTGGATACACTCTCACAGTTTTATGTCTTTCTTATGGCCCTTTTGACTGACAGGGCACACTGTTGATTCATATTCAACTTGCCATCAACCAGAACTCCGATACCTCCTTCCATGGGGGTGCTCTCCAGCCTCTCATCTCCCAGTCTGTACAATTCAGGATTGCCCCATCCCAGGTGCATAATCTGTCATTTACTGCACTTACTTGTTAACTTTCATATGGTTAATGATTGCCCAGCCCTTTCATTTGTCATGATCTCTCTTTAAGGCCTCTCTACCCTCAAGGGAGTCAATAGATCCTCCTGATCTAGTATCATCTGCAAGCTTACTTAGCGCACATTCAAGTCCTGCATTCAGATCATTTATAAAAATACGGAACAGAACTGGCCCTAAAATTAGCCCTGCAGAACTCCGCTAGTGACTGACCACCAGCCTGGTGTAACCCCACTCACTGTTACCCTTTGAGCCTGACTTATCAGTCAGTTGTTCACCCATTTATGTACTTACCTAGCTATAAGCTGGATGTTTTATCCAGAAGGGTGCTGTGAGAGACAATACTGAAAGCTTTTGTAAAATTCAAAAAATAAAAAATAAATCACATCTACTTGCTTTCTTTAGTCATCTAGAGGTAAAGTAAATGTAATGTGCTGGGATTACTATTCCTTCTCTGGACTTTGTCACAATCACTTTTATTAGCATTTCAGAATGGCTGGAATTTATAGTAATCTGGCTAGTGAGAGAAGTCATGATCATCAGCTACGTCTTAGTCTTAAGTGTCTTATAATATAGACATCTGTGTAAACATAAACATGTGAGGGGAGACAAGCTGTTAATTTCTTTCACCACTCATAACTCTCTTGAATATTTCTAGATTAGTGATTAAGGTATTTGAAAATTTTAACATACATTACTGCAGAAGACTGTTTTTCCTTTTTGCATGTTTTTTGCTGATATTTATCCAAAGTACAGACACCATTTTCATGATATCTATTTGCCCAGAGAGATAGTGGGTAATTTTAAAAATGTTATGGACATGGTCCTGGGAAATGTGTTCTAGATATCCCTGCTTGACTAGGGTGGCTGGACCAGATGATCTGCAGAGGTCCCTTCCAAAATCAACCATTATGTTATTCTTTGATTCTGTCAGTTGTCTGTTTTTTCCATCTCATTAGTGATACTCTTACTAAACTTTTGCGTATGAGTGCAAGAAACTCTGATTCACTCAGGCATGGAAGGATATAGGTTGTGAGAGTCATGTCAAGGTCTTGGACTACATGATGAAGTGACAAAACACACCAAATTAAAAGGCAAAACAGCACACCTTTGTGTGGGTATTGTGGAGCTGGGGCACTAGGAAGTAATCAGAGAGAGCACAGCTTTTGGGTGGAAGACACTATGAAAGGCAAAGCTTTGTCTTCATTGCACTACCTTTAGAAAAGACTGTCAACTTTGAGAAAAGTTATTTTGCATGGTCAAGACTATCATTGTTCAAACATCCTTGTAGCCTGTACATCAACATTTTCCATAAGGAACACTAAATTAAAGAGCATGCTTAGCAAGTAAGAGCAAAGTCAACCTTCCAAGAGAAAAGAACACTCAGAAAAAATCAGTAAAGATTTTGCTTTATTGTATTAGATCATCAGCAAAGATTAAAAGAAACTAAAGATGACCATGAAAATAATGGATATTTATCATGCTGTGGATCGTTGCCCCAAAGGAATGATAGAGTCTTAACCTCTTGGGAAACCTTAAGTCAGAGAGAACAAAACATTTGAAAATCTATTAGCTGAAGCTTAGTTAAAGCATCTGTCAGATGAATGAAATGAAAGAGTAGACAACATTGAATCTTTTATCTCATTTATTTCCAATAGAAATAAAGGTAGAGGAGGCAGAATAGAGGAGGCAAATGTGCTGGCAAGGGGAAGTAGGAAGAAGTGATGAAGGAGAAGAAAATTCAAGATAAAGTAATTTAAATCCAAATATATAGAAGAAATATAGATAACTCAGAACCAGAAAGATTTCTGCAATCCTTTTACACAGAAAATGAGAAAGAAAAAAAGAAAAAAAGAAAAAAAGAAAAAATAAGAGTAGGAAATAAAATTATGTATAAGAGGAATTAAAATTAGCAAAGTAATGGCAGAAAGAAAGAAAGAAAGAAAGAAAGAAAGAAAGAAAGAAAGAAAGAAAGAAAGAAAGAAAGAAAGAAAGAAAGAAAGAAAGAAAAAGAAAGATGGAAGGAAAGATGGAAGGAAATAAAAATGGAAGGAAATAAAGGAATATGAGAAAACAACTATAACAAAAACATGAAAGAATTAGCAAAAAATAATCATCTATTAAAAACAAGCCACTTGGACAAACACAAAGATAAAATGGAATTTTTGTATTTTATTGTCAGTGACTACAGCAAAGATATTATTTTAATGATATTAGACACAGCAACATAAATTCAGAAGCACTGTGGTTTAACCTGGTAGGTAGATAAGCATCACACAGCCATTTGCTCACTCCTCCCCAGTGGGATGGGAACTGCAATAGGAAAAAAGGTAAAACGTATGGGTTGAGATGGTTTAGTAGGACAAAGAAGGGATGATGATGGTGATGATGATAACAACCATAACAACAACAACAATAATAAAATATACAAAGTAAATTATACAGAACACAATTGCTTACCACCCAGCAACAAATGCCCAGCCAGTCTCTGAGCAGCAGCAGCCCCACCTGGCCAACTCCCTCCCAGTTTTATTGTTCAGCATGACATCATACGGTATGGAATATTTTGGCCAGTTTGGTTCAGCTCTCCTGGCTGTGTCCCCTCCCAGCTTCCTATGCACGCCTGCCTCCTCACTGGCACAGCAGTGTGAGAAGCTGAAAAATCCTTGACTTAGAATAAGCACTGCTCTACAACAGCTAAAATATCAGTGAGCAATCAACATCCTAATCCTAAATCCAACATGCAGCACCATATCAGCTACTAGGAAGAAAATTAACTCTATCCCAGCCAACAACAGGACAAGAAGTGATGTGTGAAGTGATCCTCTGATCCCTATATGCTGAGCCAGTCTCATAAGACAATTGATTATATCCTAATTTAGTTTACCTAACTGGTAAACTAAAAAGTGTTTTCACTTCCACCAAATTAAAAGTTTATTTCTAGTGTTTATATTTAGCAGGTTTAGGAGACCTTCAGTAGATTCCTTTACTAATAAATGTGGCTCTGAAAATTAGCCCCTATTTCACTCTCTCCTATTTTTCACAGAAATTTATTATTGCCAGAAATATTCTTAAGTAATGAAGTCTTTATAGTTAATCTTTAGATAATCACATATTTACTTTCAGGTCGGTCTAAGTTACAGGACTTAGAGCTACCTTTAGCAGTTGAGTGTTTTACTCTGTTCTTTTCTCCCCCACTGGGAAGGGAGATGATTCCAAATCCCGTAGAATAGGACTATTCTGAATAGGACTATTCTGAATAAACCATATAGTAAGGTATTGGTAGTCTGTATTCAGGAAAAAATAGCAAATGTTTTCTATTATATTGGTGCTTTAGTGAACACTGGAATAGCAAGGTAAATAAAAAGGAAGGCCTTATAAACTTAAATCTGAAATACAACAAATTATTGGCTTGTCACAGATATACAATTCAAAGTGAACCTATGTGTCAGTAAACATCAAGATGGATAATTTAACACATTTAATGACAGCATGATAATGAAAAATATCCATTTGAGGAACCTAAATGTATACATGCTCAGATTTGAGCCAGAGGCACTGTGTAGCAGTTTGGAAGGTGGGATTTATCTGGAGTGCCTGTGAGAACTCTGGTTAAGCCTAGAAGAATTATAAATAGTTTCTGATTCCCAGGGTGCAGTAAAGACCTTCTGATTTTTCAGGGACAGCTTATTTATGTTTTTGTTTGTTTGTTTGTTTTTGTTTGTTCTTGTTGCATTGTTTTAACATTCAGGTTGACGAATTAGGAACAGGTCTTAAACACATTTTGGCCATGTAAGCTACTAGCCAAACACATTGTGAACTTTTGCTCAGGTCATTACTCTTTTCATACTGTGTACCTCGCAAATAATTTTTTGTTTGTTTGTTTGTTTTTTTCCATTCTTGTGGCTCCATTGATAAATATGAGGTTTACTCTTGTGGTGCGTTCACACTGATGGGCAGCTAAGCTCTTCCATGCTGTTCTCACACGTCCCTGTCTCAAAAGAACAGGGGGAGGAAATGCAATGAAACAAGGCTAGTGAGTTAAGGAAATCACTCAACAAGATCACTCAACAATTACTATCATGGGAAAAACAGACTCAACGTAAGAGATATTAATATAATTTATTGCCTATTGCTAAGAGACTAGAGCACTGAGAACTAAAAGTAGACTAATAACAACTACTTGCCATCTACCCTCTTCTACCTCCGTCCCCTGGGAGGCACAGGGGAACAGGGCATAGGGGTTTTGGTTAGTCCATAATGCTTCATTTCTGCTGTTCCTTACTCTCCTTAAACCAAATGTAAAGATGAGATCTCACTTAGAAATGACAGCAGACACTGAGGATCTAGAACTTGTAACTAAGAACCTGATTCTCGTTTTTCTCCTGTCTGTTCCACAGTGGGTAGGTGTTGGCTTCATCCTACCCCTATGTGTGGAGCAGCTGCCTGAGAAGAAGAATTTTTCAAGAGAAAGAAATTGTTCAGCAGATATCAGGATGTTACAAAAGTCTATCCTCAAATGTCAGAATTCATTATTTCTGGTGAAGAGTTTAATGAAGCTGGGTAATGATTAGATAGTGATTGTCAAACCTAGGATTTCTGTTGGATTCATATAGAATCGTACAGAGTCATCTAAGTTGGAAAATAACTTGAAGATCATCAAGTTATGCGTGCTCCTTTCTCATGCTTTTCTGCAGGTTGGTGTCACATTAATCTTTAGGAAATGAAATAGCTGAATGAATGGAGTTTGTCTATATAGTCCAACATTCAGTAGGTTTGGACTAATCAGTCTTGCATTACAGTTTTTAGTAGATTTCTGAAAGCAATAGATTTCATTGAAATGTAGAGATTTCAAGAGATCTGCTATTCTGCTATGAGTCAGATCAAGTGTATCTAAATAATCTCTGAAAGATATTTATTAAAATATATTACTTGAATCCAAGAGCAGAGGTATCATAACTTACCTAAATACCCAGAAATTCCTCCTTGTACATAACTGAAAGGTGAAAATAGCAAAGGCGGCTGTATACTACTTCAGTTTGCAGTAGAAAATATATGCTCTTCACACATGCATAGCCTTATAATTTTTTTCCCACTTTTTTCTATCAGAATTTAAAAACAAAATGTAAGAGAAAAAGGAAAAGAAAGGAAAAAAATGTCAAAACAAAATATGTCATGGTATTATATGAATGTGATGGAAGTACAATGGTTCCAGAGAACAATGAACAGTAATTTATGCTTTGCATATTAAGTAAACAGAAAACACTTCCAAATTACAGTACTTGTGAATGTCATAAAAGTCTATGAAGACTAGGAAAACATTTCAGATTTACTCAGTAATGCCATGAGGTTTATTATATGCCAGTTAGGAAGAATATAAGTTACCTTATTTCAAAACTCTAAATTTTTTGAAAATTACTTAAATTTTATCATCTTGAAACTCCTGTAATAATTGTACAGCAAAGAATACGCTGCTTTGTTAAAAATAGAATACCATCTTATCAACAGAATAGAAAATGCTTGACATTAAAATAATCCACAAAATTCAATCTTTCTTTACTTTTTTTGACATTTAAAATTCTGATTAAAAAAGCATACATTTTTTCCTGCATGTCTACATGAATGCAAAATATAACTTTTCAATAAGCCCAGGTTGTTTGCAAGATAAAGAACTATTTTGTCTTTTGATTTGACCATTGCTTCCATTAGCAAATATTGGACCACATCTATAACGTAGTATAGTCCAAAAAAAAAAAAACCTATCTGTATTTTGTCTTTTTTATCACCTTGTCTTTTTTATCACCACAAGAAATTACACTAATTTTATTCAGAGAATGTCAGTCTTTTTTTGAGTTCTAAGGCTTCACCTTCATTGTTCCAACTGATTATAAGCATTAAGAAGAGATGTAACTTTTAAGTAAGTAGGACCAAGCCCCTTGAAAACTTTGTCAAATTCTTGAGGTGTATTTACTGAAGAGTTTTGAGCTGAAATTCAGTGAGGAATCAGCAATTTATTTATATAAATCTGGCTTATTCAGAACAAAATAGAGGAAAAAAATAGATTATAACTCAACTGTGTTGGGTTTTCTCATGGGATTTGCATGCAGGCACATTAACTCATTCACATTCACTTACTGGTGATACTACAACTAACAGAATAATAATGATGATGCAGTGTGGTCCATGAAATAAGAATGAACTCCTTTCCCTATCTGTATACTTTCCCCCATACGCAGGACTCTTAGAGGAAATAATGCTTTGTAGTACTTTAAACAATACTTTGATGCACTCTAATTATTGTTTTGGACATTTTGCAGTCTTAAAATATCATGTAAGTGAAAAAGAAAAGATGCTTGCAGATAATTTATTCAGTTTCCCCCTTTTAGAGACATAACAGCTCAAGTCTTAAGGGGAAATATCAAACATGACAGGTAGTCTGTAAAAAAGGAGATAAAATTGTTGATAAACCCATAGTAAATGTCATTAGCTTAATCCGGATTCCAATTTCAAAATAAATATTCATTGAGGTGTTAGACTGAATTAAAATAATTTTGATATCGGTATTTTTAGAAGCTCACTTTTTTTCAAGTGGGAACAAAACTATTAACATTTATCTCTCTATTCTCCACTTTTTGAATTCTTATGGACTCTTTTGCAGGAAGAATTTCAGGGCTGCTAATGTCCTCTGTGTAAGGCTGCACCTTGAGTACCGTGTTCAGTTTTGGGCCCCTCACTAGGGACACATCAAGGCCCTAGGGTGTGTCCAGAGAAGGGCTGTGAAGCTGGTGAAGGGCCTGGAACACAAGTCCTATGAGGAGCAACTGAAGGACTAGGGTTATTTAGTCTGGAGAAGAGAAGGCTCAGGGGAGACCTTATTGCTCTCTACGACTACCTGAAAGGAAGTTGTGGGGAGCAGGGGATAGGCCTCTTCTTACAGATAACTAGTGATAGGAGTAGAGAGAATGGCCTCAAGTTGTACCAGGCGAGGTTTAGATTGGAAGTTAGGAGACATTTCTTCTCAAAAAGAGTAGTCAGGCATTGGCATAGGTTGCCCAGGGAAGTGGTGGAGTCACCATCCCTTGGGGTGTTTAAGGAGAGGTTGGATTTGGTGCGTAGGGACACGGTTTAGTGGCTGATATTGGTGGTAGGGGGATGGTTGGACTGGATCATCTTGGAGGTCTTTTCCAACCTTAATGATTCTATGATTCTAAGTCACAGGATTTTATCCATCCCATTAGTAGGTCCCTTCACATCCTAGACTTTGGGAAAGGCAGGGCACATGCCATATTTGACCTGTCTACTGACCATATAACTCTCTAGATGTTGTTGACAATATTGACTAAATTAAAACGGGAGATTAGATACTTAGTGCGCAAGTAAACATCTTCATATGGACATCCAAAATTAGATACCTTAGTCCAAAGAAAAACATCACTGCATTTATGTGTTTATTATTTACCAATCCTGTATATTTCAGTAAACCAAAGGTAAAAATAAGATGTCACCATTTCACGGTATTTTGGTGCTAGACTCTTTCCTGAAAATAATTCTACTGAGGCATGTGAGTGAAGACCGTGTTTCTATGTATTTACCAACTTATTGGCAAAGCAACAGTTACTCAAAAAGAACTTGGTTATAAAAAAATAATAATAATAAAAAGCCAAATTATGTAATAAACATAAGGGAATACTGAGTAACTTTGTTTTCTGTTTCTGAAATTCTATATTTCAGTGCTGTATAACATAAATAATTCTGTTATACAGAGGACCTGGACAGGCTGAAGAGCTGGGCAGGAAGAAAACTCACCTGGAGTATTGTGTCCAGTTCTGGGCTCCCCGGTACAAAAAAGACAGGGATCTCCTGGAAAGAGTCCAGCGGAGGGCCACAAAGATGATAAGGGGCCTGGAGCATCTTCTCTATGAAGAAAGGCTGAGAGACCTGGGACTGTTCAGCCTGGAGAAAAGAAGACTGAGAGGGGATCTCATCCGTGTTTATAAATACCTTAAGTGTGGGAGACAGGGGGATTTGGCCAACCTCTTTTCAGTGGTTTGTAGGGACAGGACAGGGGGCAATGGCCACAAAATGGATCACAGAAAGTTCCGCAACAACATGCAAAAGAACTTCTTCACAGTGAGGGTGACGGAGTACTGGAACAGGCTGCCCAGGGAGGTTGTGGAGTCTCCTTCTCTGGAGATATTTAAGGCCCGTCTGAATGCCTACCTGGGTAACCTGCTGTAGGGAACCTGCTTTGTCAGGGGGGTTGGATCTGATGATCTCTTGAGGTCCCTTCCAACCCCTACAATTCTGTGATTCTGTGATTCTATGATTCTGCTTTTCTACTTACAAAATATCCCCTCTTTATCAAATCATATTTGAAACCTAAAATATTCAAGTTTCCAGTTAAATGCTTAACCCTTCTCCCAGCAAAACCTTGTATTTGGACTTAATTGACAACACGATCTGGTTCCAAAATTGTTTTCTCTGATGATAAGATGTAGCTACAACCAGATTCCATTTACTACAGCCATATAAGAGAAGGAACTGAAATACAACAGAAATCATTTTCCATTCTGAACTGATTTAATATACAACTTTGTTATTATTATTATTTTGTTGTTGTTGTTTTGTTTTGTTTCTGCTTGTTTTGTTTTGTTTTTAAGAATGGCAGTTCCAGTGTTCAGGAACCACCTTCTCTTTTTGTGGATAGATTGTATAGTGCTGCTCCAGGATAGCAAAACAAATGTGTAAGTAAATGAACAAGCAAGACAGTAATATTAGGAAAACAGTTTAGAAAGGATATTTTGCTTTCAGGCCAACAAGTTCTGATCAGATGAGAGGAAATAATATTCTTTGATGTGTTGAGCATAGTAGCAATATCCTTTCTGAATGCTAATAAAATCTCAATGTTTTTCTTCCTGTTATAGCACCTGTCATGAACCCATGTAGTAATGGACAAACCTGATAATTCCATCACACATCCCAAGAATTTTCATACAAAATGTCAAATACATCAGGGCATAAACAATCCCTTGAATTCTGGCTAACTGCAGAGTTCGATACTGTACACAACTTAGTAAAAGCTATGAAAAAATGTTGATTATGCTGAGCATAGTCAAACACACTGGTGTAATAATTGTTACTAAATTGTATCTAGAAAAATTTGTAGAGACCTGGAAGAAAATTACTTAAAGCCTCTTTTGACTTTTTTATGTTCTATGGCCTACATTTAATGTTTTCTTCTTCTTTCACTTAATATCAAATAATCTGCAATGCTAAAGAAAAAGTTGCACTTAAGAAATAATTTTGTCTTGGTATTAAAATTATTAATTTTTAATATTTTTTCATGATGTCATAGCCCAGTATTCCCTAATAATCACTGACTTTTCTCAAATGATGTGCGATCTAGTGCCATTTGCATTATACCACTGCTCTGCTGAACACACCCCTTCCGTAAAAAGATGCATGATTTGTTTAGATCTATATGAACCTATATGAATTCATAGGAAGTCATTGTTTCTAATTTTGGCCCATCTGAGGAATTTGAAGAAAGTAAAAATACTTTTAGTAACCTATTTAGAAACTTTTCATTTCAGCTCTATATACTTCTGCTCAGTACTAGGAATTAGTTTAAAAAAAAAAAAAATCATGTTTGATGCTCAAGATCCCATGAGGAGTTTATTGTATGCATACATTGTGTTAAATCCACAGGGCAATAATTTGATAATATATGCCTGTGTACTAAATGACTGGAGAGTTACCAATTAATATGTATCAATCTCTTTCCCAGTTCACAGAGCACATAAAGCTAAAATAGTCTGATAAACAGAAACAAAAAACAAACTTAATTATCTTCAAGAAGTAAACAATTCCTTTCACGTGCCTTATCCCATATTGTTGGAATCTTCCCTTCAAGTTTATAGATGTATAACCAGTAAAGGACTGTTGAAGCAGACGTATTCTGTGAACAGCAGGAGATTTGAGCATGTCTTTAGTTTTGCCTTCTGAATCGGTCATGCACCGCCTGAAATATAGATTGCCTGCTGTGTATTTAATGATATGGTGTAATGTATACATGCACTGGATTAAAAATTAAACTAACTTCAGATTTCCAGGTTTTAGTCTAACTTTACAAAAGCCTTCATCTGACATAACCACATTTTTTTTGTCATAAAGTACAAAAAATAAATGAGGTATGGGTTATACAACATCAAACAGATGTGTATCATGTGAAAGATAATAAGTGGCTACAGGATGAAAACAGAAAAAAAAATAGAAAATGTCTTTCTGTTAAGGGAGGGGTAATGACAGAACAAGTAAAAAAGTAATATGTAACAAACTAATGGTAAATGGAGAAGAATGCAGAAAATAGAGAAAGGGCCATCATGGTAAACAAAGAGTAAAACTGGGAATGGCAAAATCAGTACTATATTTTAAGTGGTGATCAGAGACCAGGATTCAAGTACAATTCAGTAGCTATCAAGTCTCTCTAGTGTGTACATAGAGAAAAACATAAGGTGAAAGGGGTGGCTTATCTTGGAGAAGAAAGAATCTTCAGTTATAAGTGTATAAGTTTTTTATAAGTATATGGCCTTTGAGTGTATGCTTGTCTAAGACCTAGATAGCTTGAGTTGTTTTTTCTTAAATGTGATTTTCGAATTAAAAAAAAAAAACACATATAGATATATGTCAACAGGAATTTTGAGGATTGCTCTCTGTTGTGCATATTTCATGAGATTAAACCAAAAGTACTCATGACTGAAATGGAATCTTCTCATTATCAGAGGCTGATTGTTTAAGAGGATTTTGTATTCTTCTTATTTGATGAAAACAAGATTGCCATCTGCTCAGATTGATCAATATATATATATATATATATAAGGAGAACATAAATGTATCTTGTGAAGTCAGTGGCAAGTAAGATTCATAGAAAAAAAAATCTCAATCCTCTTTCCTATTATGGTTTAGGAGTTGATATGGTCTAGGAAATGATTTGGAGTTTTAGCACAGCTCAGAATGTTGTCTGTACATTTGCACTATTGCATGCCCACATATATAAGCATTTACTTAACTTTCAGTAGGTCCTTAACATGTTGAAATTTTACTGAAAACCGTAATTTCAGAAGGTCATTGTATCCCATATCTATCATTTACTGCAATAGATCTTCACTACTGCTTTGGAACACCTCAGATTCTCACTGACAAATAAGTTGACGATTGTTATACACCAATGCTTACTTCAGCAAGATCTTCTTGCTAGGTTGAAGGGGAATAGAAAAAGTTTGATTTCCCCAGGTATCTCTTTGATGCAGCTTTTGATTTGGTAAGCTCATCATACCACATTATGAAGGTGACATCTGTAAACCTCCAAAATTTACTAACCATAAACTTCATCAGTTTTGTATCTGGTGTCTGCATGAGTACAGATTAGATTTGTGCTTTAGAGCTTTACATGATTCCTGATACTACTTCTACTCAGTCAGCAGAAAAATAAATAAATAAATCTCTAATTATGCTGGGGTCTCAGTCAAGAGAGTCAGCGAAACAAAACTCATTATGTATTACAAAAAATCCAGCAGTGAGCAGCTAATGCAAATTCTTCATGGAGTTACAGAAAATATTCTCTATTAGTAGGAAAATAAAATTTTGACTTTTCATCTTGATAAGTTCTTCAACTCTTTTGTCTTTGGTCCCTGGTATATTGATATTACCATTTCATACATTCTCATTTCTATAATTTTGGCAGTTTCTTTGTCATAGAAGTGTTATTAAAACACTGAAAATTCAATATCTCATACTCCATGAAAATGTTAGCTTTAGTAATATATGTAGTGCATGTTTGGCTTGCACTGTTTTACTACAAAGGTTTTTCTTTTTCTTTTCCATGTTCTACAGGAGCATGAAAAAAATGCATATATAATCTGGTTTAATCACAGTCTGCTTTCTTCTACTTCTTCCTGTGACTTCCAATAATGTCTTTAAACTTAGTGCAAGTTATCTGAAAATCCTTATGATACCAAAACAAGGTATAAATCTCCACCATTTTCATGGACTCTTGAATATTTTGTGGGTTTGGAATATGTTTTTGTTTTTTACCTGATTTTTTTCTGTTTCAATTAATGACCATTTACTCTTAACTTCTGTTTTTCCTTTACCTGTATATCCATTTTCTTATTTCTCAATTCTGTCTCTGTGTTTAGACTAAAAGAATGAAGGATGACATAGCCATCTTTTTTCCAGTCTGCCACACAGATTTGACTTTTAAAATTTTTATTTAAGGGAGACTTTCTTGTAGTAGTATGCATAAGTATGTAGCTGGCTGGTTATCCCACATTTGCTCCCATCACCTCTGCTATCTGTTTTGCATATTGCAGAGATGACAGCGGTCATAAGAAAGAAAAGCCAACAAAAATATAGTGAGGTAGATTTTTTTTTTTATATTGAGGGTTATATTAAATTGGTTATTTTATGAATTTTATACTATACAAAGACAACCTTTATATGAACACTGTTAAGAATGTTAGATCTAAAGTCAGATATCTTTTGAACACTGAGACTAATATGCCCCCAAAAACAAACAAACAAACAAAAACAGAAAAAAAATGGTTTTCTACCACTAAAAAACTTTGACAGCAAAGCCATCAAAAAATTAAATTTTAGAACAAATTATAATGTTTAAGTGTTTTTTTTCTTTCTTTTTTTTTTTTTTTTAAATTTCCTTTTCTTTATATTATCTTTAACATAACTAGTCTCCAGGTTCCACTGTTAACTGTGCTATTCTCTTTCCTGAGCATAAGTTGTATACGATAGGCTGAAATTCCTTATTGAAAAATTCTATTTTTTTAACGGATTATAAATATTTTTGCACCTTATTACGCTTTTAAAAACTCTAGATTAGAATTTCTGTCCCTTAACCTCTATTTCTTTTCCATTTTTGACAAAATTTTTGATTTATATAACATTTTTTTACTCACTTAGGCCCTGTAGAACATATGAAGAACATATGAAGCTATAAAATAATTTCTGGGGGGAGATTTACTTCATCATGTATAACTGGCTAAATCCTTTGAGTTCCCTACTGAAACAGGATCGAGCTAAAATATCTGATATCTAAAGACTGGGAAGTCTGATGTAATTTGGCTGATTTCAACTATGGTGTTCTTTATCCACATAGATAATGAAAGCAAAATCAAATTCCGTGTACATCCACTTTCATGAACTTTCAAATATACTCATTTTCACTGTTTTTTTGCCCCTTATCTTAGTGAGATAAAATGCATTTTTAATCTTTGTCCTGGTTTCAGCTAAGATAGGGTTAATTTTCTTCAAAGTAGCTGATGTGGTACCATATTTTGGATTTAAGAGAGAAATAAAAAATAAATCTGGAGGTGTTGGTTGGGAGGTGCTGCTGCTGTTTGGGAACAGGCTGGGCATTGGTCAGTGGGTGGTGAGCAATTGCATTGTGCATCACTTGTTTTGTATGTTCTTTATCATCATCATCATCGTCATCATCATCATCATCATTATCATTATCACTACTTCCCTTTCCTTTTCTGTCCTAGTAAACTGCCTTTATCTCAACCCATGAGTTTTAGCTTTTTTTCTGATTCACTCCCCTGTCCTACCATGGGAGAATGAGAAAATGGCTGCGTGGTGCTTAGCTGCCTGCCAGGTTGAAACACAGCAATCTTAAACAGTATTTTCACATAGTTTCCTAGTGCTAGAACTTATCTTAAATTTGTAATGTATGATTTACCTCAATAAAAAATATTGCTCTGAAGCAGTGTTGTGACTGCACCATTATTAGAGATTTCTGAAAACTATTAATGTCAAATTTACAAAACAACCTACTTGAACCTTGAATGACAGGCTTCATGAAAAATGCAAGTAATTTTCAACTGTAAAATAAAAATTTTTAAAACAGTTGTGAATAAAGACCTCACTCAAGAGACTCTTCAACTTTAACATAATTATTTGATAAAGGTGAAAGAGGCACTGGAGATGTATACTAAAAACAGCTTTCTCTACATGTCAGTGGTCATCAGAATCGCATCCAAGATGCAGATGTATCTACTAACAACGTTATTTGAAGTCAGATGCAGACCCAAGTCAATGCTGTTTCTGATCTGTTTTCACATGCTGAAATTATGCTTGTAACTGACAGCAAAACTATTATGTTTCTTACAGCATTAAAAAAAAAAAAAAAGGCAATTTTTTTTGTAAAATTATTAATTAGAAAGTGATACAGCGGTACACTGATGAGCAATTCATCTTCTGTTGACTTGAAGATGTAAAAAAATACACTTACAAAATTGCAGTCATAACACAGAAGAAGTCTTAATTTTACACCTCTCTCTCTCAAGTAATGAAACAGTACAGCCTGAGGAGTCAGTAAAAAAAAAAAAAAAAAGAGGAAGAACAAGGGAATATGACATAGATAAGATAAACAAGTATCTATTTGAACTGGGTAAGTTTGGGTGAAATTTTGAACGATATCTGAATGTTTGATCTCTCTGTCACACACACATATAATCTAGTTTCCTCAATTTGTGATCTGTGTAAGCCCCCATACAATATGATATAGAGATACTTTGAGGACATACAAAAGCTCATTATTATCACCCAAAATTAGGTCTATGCTAAAGTGCTTACTTAAGTATTAGATGTGTTGACTGAATTTGTACTACTATGGCTCTTTATGCAACTATGAAACAATGCAAGTAATTTTACATTATTATTATTGCTATTATTACTATTATTACTGTTATTACTATTATTACCATTATTACTATTATTACTATTATTACTATTATTACTATTACTATTACTATTATACCATTAAGTCATAGACCATAAGTCTGTGACTTAATATCAGTAGAGAATGAATGGTGTTTGCTTCTTCATCGACAGTTCAGTTTCAGGTTTCTATCCTTTGTTAAAAATGGGTACATGCACTGTTCATTAAGCACAATTCCAGCTCCCCAGAATGTTCCCTGTAGAAATGGTTTCTGAGGAATTTTAACTTCATGACTGTGAATGTTCAACATTAGAAGTTCTAAAATGTTCAAGAGGTATTTTGGTAGTATACGAATACAATACCCAGTGAATTATTATAAACATTACTTTTAGGAAAAAAATATAACTAGAACAGTTGATCTCATTTGATTGTTTCCCATAGAATTCTTCTAACAAAAGTCTTGTTTATTAAAAGAAATCTAATCAGGATAGCACATTAAAAAAAAAAAAAAGTGGTAGATATATTTTCTAGAAACATTAAAACAAATTTATTTTAATGATTATAAATGAATGAGTTCAAGTCAGCATGTAGATTAAGCCCTAATACGTTATAGAGTATTCAGGTATAAATGTGGGTGAATACAATACTCTCAACTAGTAATGTTGTGTTAATGAAGTTGACTGAGGGTAACTGAGCACTGGAACAGGTTGCCCAGAGAGGTTGTGGTCTCCTTCCCTGGAGATATTCAAAAGTTGTCTTTACACATCTTGGGTAATGTGTTCTAGGGTACCCTGCTTGAGCAGAGAGGTTGGACTAGATGATCTCCAGAGGTCCCTTCCAACCTCAACCATTCTGAGATTCAGTGATTCTATGAATCATTATTACATTCTGAAGAATATTTTTCTGTCCATGATTTTGTTAATACTCAAACAGTTATTTTAGAAAGAATATCACACTTGAGAAAAACGGAAAAGGTTATGAAACATGCACTGCAGTGGGAAATTAACAGTCTACTTGAAAACATATATTATATGCTGTTTGCATATATATATATATTTCTTTTTTTTCTTTTTCTTTTTCTTTTTCTTTTTTTTCTTTTTCTTTTTCTTTTTCCTTTTCTTTTTCCTTTTCTTTTTCCTTTTTTTCTTTTTCTTTTTCTTTTTCTTTTTCTTTTTCTTTTTCTTTTTTCTTTTTTCTTTTTTCTTTTTTTCTTTTTTTTTCTTTTTCTTTTTCTTTTTCTTTTTCTTTTTCTTTTTCTTTTTCTTTTTCTTTTTCTTTTTCTTTTTCTTTTTCTTTTTCTTTTTCTTTTTCTTTTCCTTTTTCTTTTTCTTTTTCTTTTTCTTTTTCTTTTCCTTTTCCTTTTCCTTTTTCTTTTTCTTTTTCTTTTTCCTTTTTCTTTTTCTTTCTTTTTCCTTTTTCTTTTTCTTTTTCTCTTTCTTTTTCTTTTTCTTTTTCTTTTTCTTTTTCTTTTTCTTTTTCTTTTTCTTTTTCTTTTTCTTTTTCTTTTTCTTTTTCTTTTTCTTTTTCTTTTTCTTTTTCTTTTTCTTTTTCTTTTTCTTTTTCTTTTTCTTTTTCTTTTTCTTTTTCTTTTTCTTTTTCTTTTTCTTTTTTTACTATTTTGTGTTTTGGTTGGTTTTGTGTGTGTGCACTCCTCCATCTCAACTCCAGAACAACAGCCATAAGAAAATCAATAGATCAACTCTTTTGTGAATGGTAGGTGGTTTTTAGTCTCTCGTTTTTTTTTTTTTTTTTTTTATCTTCAATGTGCTGATATTCAGGTTTTATTTTCACATAGCTTCTTCGCTTCTAGCTTGTACCTCAGAGTCTTTTTTAATTTGTCTAGTAAGTGTTGAAACTCTGGGTACCTAAGCCATATGGTATCTGCTCTCAGGAGGAAAACCTAGCAGAAGCTATTAAGCAGAAAAATTTCAGAAATGGGATCATCAATACTGCTGTGGATAAACTTCAGCATACAAATGTATAGGTCTGATTATCCAGACAATGTATTACTCAGTCTGGTTACTACTTAAGCGTAAGGTTGCATTATCATTTTGGTTATACTCATCAACAGTGATACAGCAGAATGCATCGAATCTTTACAGAACAAATTTGTAGACAAAAAGAACTCAGTTAAAAGGTTAAAATCTGTTTAATCTTGTCTGTAAAATGATCAGCTAACAAGGTTCTTCTCTAAAAGACACTATTACTGCATGAACATTTAACACGCTAGAAGAAAGCGTAGAAAGGTAGCTGTAGACTTTAAGTTGGTCATCTTAGGATTACCAGAAAAAAAGAGATAAAACAATAATAGTTCAGTATTAAGGAATTTGATTTTTTCCCTTTAACAGATGCTCTATAGGTGAATCTCTTTGTATGCAACACTTCATAATACAATATATTCATACGTAGTTTACACTAAGCAAGTGGACTTTCAAATTATATGATTTTATTTTCAAACTGTTCAAATAAATGTGCTCTCAAGGGTACAAATCACAGATTCCAATAAGCCATTTATTCTAATTGTAGAAAATGACTCGAATGCTCTAAGGTGAAAATGACTTTGATCAGTAATAAAAGTTTTCCATGGTGATGAGTACTTTTTCAAAGGAAACAGGAAGTTGTTTTTTTCTGCAAAGATCCAGGAATCAGACACATATTATCTGGTATGAAGAATTGTGAAGGATTGCTCTAACTACACCAAAATCCCCAAAAGATTTCTGCCTATTTCCAGTGGGCTTTGAATCAAGCTGTTGAATCCTATGGAGACGATACGAAATTTTCGGAATTTTTTTTTACGGAATTTTTTTTTACTACTAGTATTCTGAAAGTAGCTGTGGTACTTCCCCCATTATTTTTTGGCATCTCTCCACTCTTTTGAAATGTAAAAGAATATTGCTAAAAATCCCCATTGTTGTCCAACCCACATGATGGCTGAATTTACCACCTATGGAAGAAGGGAGATGCGACATATTGCAAACACTCTGGAGTCAGGTTAAGAGGGGTCAGGGATGTTGTACTGAGTTCACGTGGCAAGGTTTTGGTAGCGGGAAGCTGCAGGGGTGGCTTGTGTGAGAAGAATCCAGAAACTGCCCCACATTAGATAAGGGCCACTTTCAGCTGGCTGCAAAGGGACCTGCCGCTGCCCAGAACCAAGCCAATAAGTGATGTTTTTTTGCAGCTCTGGGAGAGCATATTTAAGAAAGGGGGAAAAAAAAAAAGCTGCACAACAGCAGATGGGAGAGTGAGGAGTGAGAAATAGCCCTGCAGACTCCAAGGTCAGTGCAGAAGAAGGGGGAGGAGGTGCTCCAGGCACGCAGCAGAAGTTCCCCTGCAGCCTGTGGAGAGGCCCCTGCTGGAGCAGGCTGTCCCCCTGCAGCCCATAGGTCCCACATGGAGCAGATCTCCACGCTGCAGCCCGTGGAGGAGCCCCTGGTGGAGCAGGTGGATGTGGCCTGGAGGAGGCTGCAGCCCATGGAGAGCAGGCCTTGGGCTGGAGCTGCAGCCCGTGGAGAGGAGCCCACGCAGGAGCAGGGGGTCTGGGGGGAGCTGCCGCCTGTGGGGGACTCATTTTGGAGCACTTGGTTCCTGATGGATGGACCCCATAGTACAGATCCATATTTGGAGCAGTTCCGGAAGAGCTGCTGCCTGTGGGAAGCCCATGCAGGATCAGTTTGGGAAGGACAGCATCCCGTGGGAGGGACTCCACATGGAGCACGAGCAGAGAGTGACTGTGAAGGAGAGACAGAGGCAAAGTGCTGTAGATTGACCACAACTCCCATTCTCCTGTTTCCCTGCGCTGCTCAAGGGGAGAAGGTAGATGAGGGTGTATGGGGGGAAGGTGTTTTTAGTTTGTTTTCTTTGTTTCTCACTTCTCTAGCTTGTTAGTAATAGGCAATCTCCCTATGCTGAGTCTGTTTTGCCCATCACAATAATTGCTGGGCAATCTCCCTGTCTTTATCTCAACCCTTGAGCCCTTTTCATCATATTTTCTCCCCCCTTCCCTTTGAGGAGGGGGAATGAGAGAACGGTTTGGTGGAGCTCAGCTGCCCAGCTGGGTAAAGCCACAATGGATATGTCTCCAAACAGGACACAAAAAACAAAATCCCCTGCCCTCCTGTCATGTTTGTAGCATAGAAGATAAAGCTGCTTTTCAGTGTAAACTTAGAGATGTAAAATCAATCTCTTCTCAGGGACCACAGTGTTTTTCTTTTACAGAACAGTACATTGTTTGGTAAACTGTGGAAATCAATGAATTCAGGTTACCCATCAGTTCATGTCCTCTATCCCTTACCTCCCACCAAATTAACCCCAGCTGATCTTGTGTCTTCTTTGGTGGACCCATGAACCAGAGAAGAGTACTTGCTACAATTTCCCTCACTGGCTGGCTCATTCCAGATTCTATTACTGATGATTTATATTTGCTTTTCCTCAGCCCGCTAATCTGAGTTACTCACTATCTGCTAGCCTTCGCATTACTTGTAGTAGCTTGATTATCTTTTCCACTTTTATCCATTATTTAAATCTGGTTGAATGTGTCTCAAGGACTGAGGAATTGCCAGTGGGGTCAGAGAGCCTAAATTGTTTCTGTATACCACTTACATTGATGGCATGCTTTGAATAATGCAGCTCATTTAAATGTGACAGATTGTGGCCATTGCATGTGTATTCAACATTCTTTTTATTTGATTTTTGTGTTTTATGTTATCATTATTGTATTGTATATTCATTTTATTTAACTGAAAATAAAATTTGGTACACTGCTTTAACTCTGTTTAGATGTCTTTGTTTAGGCATTCATGATATGTAAAACATAGGCTTCCCCTCACAGGGAGGGGAAGAAACTACTCTGCCTAAGTCTTTTCCACCTGGCATTAAACCTCATTTCCAAGCAGAGACACCTTCTGTTGAATGAAGAGATGGCTGATTTCTAACTTTTTTTTTTTTATATCATCACTGATAATTATATTAAGACCCGTTTTATGATATAAAGACATTGGTAAGTTTGGATCTTCTACTATTTTGAAGCTTCTTCTCATACATGATTTATTTTTAATTGACACTCATGAGCCCATGCTAGAATATGATTTCAGGATTTTGCATCCTTTTTTCCATTATAGGACTTCCAGTAACATTGTTAATTGGTTCGAATAGTAGAAGAATCACAGATATCTTTCAGAAAATGCATGTCTGTATTATTTGTTCAGTTGCTCATGCAAGCACTGCCTGTAAAAAAGAATCCCTCTACGGATATATTTTCAGTTTCTTTTATTTTTTCTAACTTATAGCAACCCTTAGTACTTATCACACATTTTCTATGACCATTTTCTGTTACATTTTTCCTAGTCATTCACCAAGCCTGCCTAATCAAAGATTATTTTTTTTTTCCTATTTTCTACTTGTTGTTGTTTCAGCTGGGATAGAGTTAATTTTCTTCCAACTGGCATGGCACTATGTTTTGGAATTAAAAGGAAAATAATTTTGATAACACACCAAAGTTTAAGCTGTTGCTTAGCAATGCTTGCGCTGAGTAAAGAACTTTTCTGCTTCTCATATTGCCCTGACAGAGAGGAGGCTGCAGGTGCACAAGGAGCTGGGATGGGATAGAGCAGGACAGCTGATTGAAACTGGCCAAAGGGATATTCCGTACCATATGGTATCATGTTAAACAATGAAACTGGAAGAGTTGGCTTGGAGGGGTCTGACATTCCATGAGGACTGTCAGACTGTCCTCTGTCCCACTGTCCTCTGTCCCACTGTTCCTTCCTTTTCCTTTTCCTTTTCCCTTTCCCTTTCCTTTTCTTTTCCTTTCCTGTTTTTATCTCAACTGAGAATTTCTCACACTGTTTTAATTCTCTCCTCATGCCACTCTGAGGGAAGGTGAGCAAACAGCTGTGTGGTGCTTAGCCACTCGCTGGTTTAAAACACAACACTACTTCATCTCCTAAAATAATCAGCAATTGAATAGTTTATGGTTTCATATGTGTGCCTTCTGTGGCCTGTAAACTTGACCCTTCAATCATATTTTTAGGATTAATTTTCTCTTAGTCAAACTTCTTGCAAAGTTTCACAGTAGCAGTAATATCTTTTTATGCTCAGTTTACATCCGGAAAGTTTATTTTATGGTAACCTTTGTAGAAAAAAAATAAAATAAATAAAAGTTGAAGAACCTGAAAAGGAAAATAGGATAAAATATGTGATGTGTGATGGATAGGCTAGATAAGGATATTTCGTTAATCGTAGATTCATAGAATGGCTTGGGTTGGAAGGGATCTTAAAGATCATCTAACTCCAAACCCCCTGCCATAGGCAGAGACACCACCCACTAGATCACGTTGGCCAAGGCCCCATCCAGTCTGGCCTTCAACACCTCCAGGGATGGGGCATCCGCAACTTCTCTTGGCAACCTGTGCCACTGCCTCACTACCCTTGCAGTGAAGAATTTCCTCCTAATGTCTAATCTAAATCTATCCTCTTTTAGTTTAAGACCATTCCCCCTTATCCTATCATTATCTACCTGAGTAAAGAGTCCTTCTCCATCTTTTTTATAAGACACCTTTAAATATTGAGAAGCAACGATGAGGTCTCCCTGGAGCCTTCTCTTCCCCAGACTGAACATTGCCAGCTCTCTCGGCCTTCATAGGAGAAGTGCTCCAGCCCTCTGATCTCCTTTGTAGCCCTCCTCTGGACTTGCTCTAACAGGTCCACATCTTTCTTGTGTTGGGGGCCCTCCCAGGCCCAGGCCCCAAACCTGGATGCATTACTCCAGGTGGGGCCTCATGAGGGCAGAGTAGAGGTGGACAATCACCTCCCTTGACCTGCAGGTCACGGCTCTTTTGATGCAGCTCAGGATGCAGTTGGCCTTCTGGGCTGCAAGTGCGCACTGCTGGCTCACGTCAACCTTTTCATCCACCAGAACTCCCAAATCTTTCTCTGCAGGACTGCCCTCAATGAGTTCTTGTCCCAGTCTGTGCTCCTGTCTGGGATTGCCCTGTCTCAGGTGCAGCACCTTGTACTTGGACTTCTTGAACCTCACGTGGTTCACATGGGCCCACTTCTTCATCATGTCCAGGTCCCTTCTTTGAATAACATCTCTTCCTTCTTTGGTATCAACTACACCACTCTACTTGGTGTCATCTGCAGACTTGCTGAGGGTCCAATCAATCCCATTATTTATGTCATTGATAAAGATATTGAAAAACACCAGTCCCAAGACAGACCCCTGAAGGACACCATTTGTCACCAGCCTCCACCTGGACATAGAACCATTGACTGCTACTCTCTGGATGCGACCATCAAGTCAACTCTTAATCCACCAGGTGGTCCACCCATTAGAAAAAAAAAAAAAAAAGAAAATAAAAAAGAAAAGAAATGTATTTGTTCTAAATAAGCACATTACATATAGTCTCTACATTGTATTCAAATTCACGAGTGATATATATACCAATTAAACAGAATGCTTGTACAAAACAACATAAATATCCTGTAGTTTCCTGGGGTTACTGAGCTGTTAATCTTTATACTAGATGGATAGACATCACATAAGTATAATAATCAGTTATCTATTAACATTGCTCACAATAAGAAATAAAACTTTCCAACAAAACTGCTCCATTTGCAGTATGGAAGAAGCATAAGCTGAAATTCAGCTTCCAGAATCATTTTTCATCCATTTTTTCCCTTTATTCAAAAAGTTATTTACAGAACATTGAAAGAAAATACAGCCTTTTCCCATTTGTGTCCCCAGAAAATTACTTAGCTAGCATAGAGGAAATCATGGAATGATTTCTTTTTCTAGAAGGTAACTGTAGAGCAAGTGTATGACAGCTGCACTAGTATAGCTTTTCACAGTTGTCAATTAAGAGGAAACAGATCATCAAAACTTGAATGCTTCATTTTATAATGATCTTCTACATTGTGTTATTTTAAAAAGGCAAATGCCTCTTGACATAGCTAAAAAATAGGGGGGAGAAGAAAGCTTCCAGTGCTGGCAGCTGATGCTGTTCAGAAAGTTTTTTTCCAAGACAAGTTGAAATGGTGAAGCTTATTCTCCATTTTCCTTGATGTTAATACCAACAAAAATAGTCGCAATGGCAACACGAAAAAGTAGATCTGAAACAACCTTATGATGCTGCTACTATATTTTTTTTTCCTTATTTATCTGTCTATTTATTTATCATTAAAGATGTTTAGCAGAAGTTTGAGAGACCTTACTTGGAGGAAAATAAGGATATTACCTGCTTTTGCTGTTCAGGTCAGTTCATTTCTCGATTGACCCCTTCAAACTAAATGAGGTAAAGGAAGGTAAGGGAAACAAAACTGGTCAGCAATGATCCTAAGATGTAACTAATACTAAGACCAACGTTCTGGTCCAACAGAGCATTTCTTATTTGGGACAGATGATCATCTAATGTGTGATAATGTATGGATTATCACTGGGAACCAGGCATTGGTGTAACAAGCGCAAAAGTGGGTGTGCAATGAGACCTGCTGTAGTTCATGACAGATGGTAACAATTCAATACAAGTGTTGTTTTTCTCCCTTTTTGTCACCTTTTTTTCCTCCCTTGATTTTTCCCTTTCCTTCCTATCTGAAAATGCTACATTAGCTAGGGAATTGTGACTAAACCAGTAGATGCAACACATACACTTTTGGGCGCAATCAATTGCACATACATCCTGAAAACATTCGAGAAAGCTGTGATTCTGAGCAACTGTCTCCAGAAGAAGATACAGAGGTGGATGTTCTAGACCAGAGAGAGATGGATGAAGAGAGAGATAAGCTCTGAGGTCTCTGTGCTATTTTATTTAGAGCCAGACCACCCCTGAGTGCATTGTTGATTATAATACTGTCCTTGGCTCTCTTAAGGCATTGGTATTGTGTACATACCTGTAAGACAACTGAAAACATTGTTATAACAGAAGTCTTTCAGAGGAGAAATCCAAAGGGAAAACACATCAAAAGAAGATAAAAGTCCCAGTGCCAAATCCAACAACAATGTATAAACACTAACTACTGAAAATTAATCTGACAATGTCTTTTGTTCCTCTTATTTTCCACATTTTATGCCCATGCCTTAACTATCTGCTACATCTTATCAGTTTGCTTGCAAGATGTTGTAAAGTGGTTGGTTGTACAATGCTTAGAATAGGGGCCTAGTCCACCTGAGGTCTCTAAATACTGTGTAAGGAAAAATGTGATGATTAATAACATAACATGTAATGCTAAGTGACTACAACAAAATTCCAGAGACTATGCTTCTCTAATCTCAGTTAAATATGTTAGCAAACATTTTTTTTCAAATTTTTTTTTCCTTTGTTAATGGTATTACATATACCAAGAAATTACCCTATCTTGAAAATGAAAAACAAATCAGAGCGATGCTCTTCCCAAGTAATATGACTGTTCCCAAAAGCAGAGAAAAAAAGAATCATCTAAAATTTAACAGTTAAATCATGTTTTAGATCTGTGTGGTTCCACTGAGACACAGCAGGTAATATGTACCTGAGAACCTGTGAACAGTCCATTTTGAAGCTTACCTATTGCAAATCCAGGTTCCAAAGCATTAAAAATATGCAACAGGGATATTTCTCCCTTAGAATAAGCTATGAATAAGTTGTGCAATTAGCAAAGCCATAATTTCTACCAGCACAGAAATACACTGCAGTCCACAGCACACAGCTGAAAATTTCACTCCCAGTCAAGTGGCACAGAGTACCAGTAGGTAGGACTGCTTCTTATCTGGTTGACAGAGTCTCTTGGGGTTCAGAAATGACATTAAAATGAAATCTTAAAGGTGCAGCAGCAGCACATCCCAATACCCTGAAAGTTGAGCTGACAAAGAAGACCAGTGTCCTGGTTTCAGTTAGGACAGAGTTAATTTTCCTCCTAGTAGCTGGTAGGGTGCTATGTTTTGGATTAGGATGAGAAGAGTGTTGATAACACACTGATGTTTTAGTTGTTGCAGAGCAGTGTTTACACTAAGCCAAGGACTTTTCAGCTTCTCTCTCTGTCCTGCCAGCGGGCAGGCCAGGGGTGCCGCAGGAGCTGGGAGGGGACAGACCCAGGACAGCTGACCCGAACTGGCCAAAGGGGTATTCCATACCATCTGACGTCATGCTAAACAATAGATAGGGGTGGCTAGCCAGGATGGGGGGGCCGTCTGCTCGGGGATAGGCTGGGCATCGGTCAGCGGGTGGTGAGCAATTGCATTGTGCATCACTTGTTCTTTATAGAGAATATAAGAGAAGTCCAGGGTCACAATCCTACTTTTTGCCCTGATTCCTCCTTGCAAGATCCTGAAGTCCACCATATCATGGTCACTGCAGCCAAGGCTGCCCCTGACCCTCACATCTCCAACTAGTCCTTCCTCATTTGTTAATACAAGGTCCAGTAGCACAGCTCTCCTTGTTGGCTTCTCAAACATCTGTGTCAAAAATTTGTCATCAATGCACTTCAGGAACCTCCTGGGCTGTTTGTGCCTAGCAGTGTGGTCTTCTCAGCAGATATCAGGGTGGTTGAAGTCCCCCATGAGAACCAGGGCTTGTGACTAAGAGGTTACTTCGAGCTGTCTAAGAAGGCTTCATCTACCTCCTCTTCCTGATCAGATGGCCTGTAGCAAACACCCACAATGGTGTCAGCCATGATAGCCTGCCCTTTAATCCTTACCCATAAGCTCTCAACTCGCTCTTCATTCACCCCTAGGCAGAGCTCCGTGCATTTCAGTTTCTCTCTCACATAAAGAGCAACTCCACCACCTCGCCTTCCTGGACCATCTTTTCTAAAAAGCAGGTAGCCTTCCATTACAGTTTTCCAGTCATGTGAGCTATCCCACCATGTCTCTGTGATTGCATTGAGATCATAGCCATGTGACCACAAGCAGATCTCCAGTTCTTTTGTTTCCCATACTATGCGCATTAGTATATAAACATTTCAGGGAGCTGAAATGTTTATTTCTCATGCCACATGTCCATGTACAGAAACAGTTCAGATGTCTTTCATTCAACTCAGCCCCTCGTGGGGCAGACTGAAAGGCCTCATTAGCATGCAGTTCCGCAAAAACTGGCATGCAGTCCCACAGCTTATCACTGGTGGGGCCGGTTTTGTCTCTTTCCCCGCTTCAAATCTAGTTTAAAGCCCTGTCAACCAGCTCTGCTAACTCCTGTGCAAGAATCCTTTTGCCTCTCATAGAAAGGTGATCCCCATCAGGAGTCAGTAGGCTTGGTGTCCTGTAGACCTTCCCATGATCAAGAAACCCGAAACTATGTTGGTGGCATCAGCCTCAGAGCCACATATTGATCAGCTGGGTTCACCTGCTCCTTTCAGTATTGATCCCCGCTACTGGAAGGATGGAGGAAAATACTACCTGTGTACCTGATCCTTCAAACAATCGCCCCAAAGCCCTAAAGTCCCTTCTGATTGCTCTTGGGCTTCTCTTTGCCACCTCATCACTGTCAACTTGGAAAACCAATAAAAGGTAATAATCAAAGGGGCATACCAGGAGAGTGACTGTCTGAGTGGCATCTCTTACCCATGCCCCAGGGAGACAGCAGACTTCCCTATGGGTTGGGTCTGGATGAGATATCGGGCCCTCTGTTCCCTTCAGAAGGGAGTCCATTCTTTTTTTTTCTTGGTGGGCCTTGTTGTGATGCGGGATGTAGGTAGACTTGCCCTGGGCAACTCCTCCAATGTGGATTGGCCATGATCCACATTGTCATTTGCTTGCACATCACGTTCCAGAGCCTCATACCTGTTGCACAGGGGCACCTGGGAAGGTGAGGTATGCAGCAGGGGGGTTCACCTGCTGTGCCAAACAGGAACCCGCTTCCACTCCCCCCTGTCTCTTAGATCCCTTACCTCTCTCTGGAGGCAGAGGGAGTAGGGAATCCTTCGTTTCTTGCACAGTGGCTGTGGCTGGCTGAGGAGCCTGCCTCAGGGATGGCAGAGCTCTACCCCACCAGTCAATCTTGTTCTCCAACTCGCTGGTGCTCCTCCACCTGCCCACTTCCTCCCAAAGCTCTGCCAAGAGGCAAAGCAGTTCTTCAACCTGGGCACACCTCCCACAGCTGTGCTCATTACCACCATCCTGTACCGGCATAAGAGTAGGGCACACCCAGAAGTCTGACAGCTGGGTGGCAGCGTGTTCGTCCTGGAGCTCTATCTGGGAGGCTGCATCAGCTGTGATGGGTGCCAAGCTCATTGAGGCCATGGCCTTCTTCCAGGTGGTCACCATCGCTCCTGGGAGGAGTTGGCCAACCTTCAGTGCCCTCCCTGATTGCCCTGCCCACACAAATTGCCCTGCCCTGCCCTGACTGACACTGCGGTGCTGGTCGCTCGTGCTCCCCAGGGGCTGCCTTTGTACAATGGGTAGGGGTGCATACTCCTGGCTCCAGTGTGAGGGCTGCCGGGTCCTGGCGGCTCCCTTGCCTGCCTCAAAGGGACCTCAATACAGGAAAACCCCTGCACGCCATGATCCCCCCGCTCTGCTGCAAAATGTGTCTGCCCCAGAGCCGACTGCCTCATCGAGATGAGGAGGTTGTCAGTCTCTTTTCAGGTGACAAGTGACAGAACTTAAGGAAATGGTCTTAAGCTGTGCCAGGGGAGGTTTAGTTTGCACATTAGGAAGAATTAGTCAAACAAAACTGGAGCAGGCTGCCTAGGGAGGTGGTGAAGTCACCATCCCTGGAGATATTTAAGAGATGTGTGGACGTGGCACATGGTTTAGTGATGGGACTCACTTGGTCAGGTTGATGGTTGGGCTTGATGATCCTGAAGGTCTTTTCCAACCTAGATGATTCTATGATTCAATAAGTATCATGTCTTAAGACTGACATCATCATGCAATGAATATGCATGATTCATAATTATCTGCAGTTTGTATTAGCCATAGTTTTTGTATTCCTTATCTACTTTTGAATGAGGTTTCTGCACATTATTTATGTGCAAAATATTGCATGAGTACCTAAATAATGCAAGTAATTGCAAATGTTCAAAAATATAAGCTATGAACTAAAGAGAAATATTTAAATTCAGAGAAAAAAAAAAGAATGTAAATCTATATTTAACAAGTCTTTATCAATTACATGTTTATTTTTTTAGCTCAAGTAGTGTATTTATTTGGATGGATCATTACTCTTAGTGTAGCAGTGATATTAATAGCCATTAAGATCTAATAAATTGTCAGATTAATATTAAATTAATTTTCACAAATTTTCCTTTGCAATTAAGCTTTCTTTAGTTTTGCTACTGAAGAGAACTAAGTATAATCAATTTAACTAAAACAATGGGAAAAAAGATATTCAAGATTTTTTGCTTAAATTTCATGCTTCATACACTTCTCATCTTTGTTCAACTTGAACATGCATCCCACATTTTATATAATTTATACTTCTATGTTAAACATTTTTAATAAAGTAAATAACATTTTTTTTACACTTTTTTTTTTTTTTTTCCCTGTAATGCATCTATAAAGGCTTGGAGGACTATACCTTTTGTTTGAGGACTGGGAGATCTTTTCATTTAAAAGCAGAATATATGTGTGAAGCCATTTATTGATATAGTCTTAATCTTTAAGCATTGCTGTTTGAATCCAGTTTGAAAGTCGGCAACTGTCATATTTACTCTACATCAGAAGGTTTTATTAACCTTGGACTCCTCTTATTGACTCTTCTACCCTAATATTTTGATGTGATTACACCTGAATGCAGCCCCATTTTTTCCTAATGTCTCTGTTAGGAGCCAATCATCATTTTTGTAAAAATATTTTGGCAATTGTCCTTTTGTATTTAAACAGATGCTTGAACAGGTTTTCCAGGCTTTTTGTTTGTTATTCTCTTTTGCTGTAATATCTCATTTTAGAAGTAGTATTCAGTTATTTCAAACTCATATGCTCAGCTTTATATATGCAACCCAACAGTAAAAGGAAAAAAGTTGAATAAATGTATGAGAATGTCAGGTCTGAAATGCTTATTCCAGAAATTTTTCAGTATGTGAAAGGATCCTATTAATTTGGAGCACACATATTCATAGGAGTACATTCATTGTGGCATAGATAAACCAGTCTAGATCATAGATATTCTAGCAAAGACTACTTGATTTTCTGGTATATGCATATACAACCTCCTCAGTTTTTGAAGGTTGTTTTGATGGAACGAGTGTTATTGATAATCTTTATGGGATTTATCCTAGATATTAATTAATTGTTTACCACCAGTTTCCAATATGAAGTTTCCAGTTGTTAACACAAAAGTTCAAATTTTAGGTACATGTACACAACTAATTTTAGATATATACAAGGGCATAACAAATTATTCGCATGCCTATCCTGAGTACTTTACATTTCCTCAGTTTACTATGACATATTCCTGTGGGAATTAATCTACATTTTAAGGATATAAACATCAATTCCAAACATTTCTATACTTTAAGTAATATATTGAACTTTTTTTTTTTTTCTATGTATAATGAGAAGGGGAAAAAAAAAATGTTGGATAGAACTTTTCATAGAATCATAGAATGGTTTGGGTTGGTAGGGATCTTAAAGACCATCTAGTTCCAACCCTCCTGCCATGGACAGGGACACCTTCCACTAGATCAGGTTGCCCAAAATCCTATCCAACCTGGCCCTGAACACTTCCAGGGCTGAGGCATCCACAGCTTCTCTAGGCAACCTGTGCCAATGCCTCACCACCTTCTGAGTAAAGAATTTTCTCCTAAAGCCTAAACCTAATTTAAATCTCCCCTCTTTTAGTTTTAAAACATTCTCCCTTGTCCTGTCACCATCTACCTGCATAAAAAGTTGTTCCCTGTCTTTTTTTATAAGCCTGCTTTAAGTACTGAAAGGCCTCAGTGAAGTTTCCACAGATATTTCTCTTATGGACTGAACATTCCTAGCTCTCTCAGCCTTTCTTCATAGGTGCTCAGCCCTCTGAACATCTTCGTGGCCCTCCTCTCGACCAACTCTAACAGGTCCACATCTTTCTTGTGCTGAGGGCCCCAAACCTGGATGTAACACTGCATGTGAGGCCTCATGAAGGCAGAATAGAGGGCAACAACCTGCTGGCCACACTTCTGTTGATGGAGCCTGTGATACGGTTGGCTTTCTGGGCTGCAAGCACATACTATTGGCTCATGTCGAGCTTTTTGTCCACCAGAACCCCCAAGTCCTTCTCTTGCAGGGCCGCTCTCAATGAGTTCTTCTCCTAGTCTGTTCTCCTGTCAGGGATTGCACTCAACCAGGTGCAGCACCTTGCACTTGGAATTGTTGAACGTCATTAGGTTCACATAAGCCCACTTCTCAAACTTATCCAGGTCCCTTCAGAAGGCATCCCTTTCTCCTGTTGTATCGACTGCACCACTCAGCTTGGTGTCATTTACAAACTTGCTGAGGGTGCACTTGATGCCAGTTTCTATATCATTGACAAAGATATTGAAAAGCACCAGTCCAAAGACAGACCCCTGAAGGACACACTTATCACCGGCATACACCTCGCCATAGAGCCATTGACCACAAATGTCAGGGTGTGGCCATCACACCAATTCCTTACCTAGTCCACCTTTCGAATCCATACCTTTTCAATTTAGAGATAATTATGTCATGTGGGACAGTTTTAAAAGCCTTACAGAAGTCCGGGTAGATGACGTCGGTCAGTCTTCCCTTGTTGACTGACGCAGTCATTCCATAATAGAAGGCCACCAGATGGGTCAGGCACAGTTTACCCTTGGTGAAGTCGGGCTGGCTGTCTCAGATCACCTTCTTGTCTTCATGTGCCTTGAAATTGCTTCCAGGAGGATCTGTTCTATGTTCTTCCCAGGCACAGAGTTGAGGAGGTCATACTGTCTAGCCTCATAATCTAACAGAGGATCTCAGTGTTTTGTAGGTGTTATCTTAAGCTGTCTTGCTAAAATTTGTGCCCTTTATTTTGGTAGCATCTATTATGTGCAAAGTATACATTATATCATTTCCTTTATTCTTTGTAGCATTTTTTAAGATCTGTTTGAAGACTAATATAGCATAATACATTAAATTTCTCACCTCCTAATAACCTATTTTAAATTTGCCTAATCAGTGACATTGCCAGAATTTTAAGAATTTTAATTGTTTTCTTCTTAACTTAGTTGCAGAACATAGCCTCCAACTGAACACAGGAATGCAGATGAGATCTTGCCTAAAGTACGTATGAGGTACATAAAATGTATCAGCATGTAAAAGGTATGAGATCTTTGGGAGGAGTAGATGACACGCCAGAAGGCTGTGCTGCCATTCAGCAAGACCTAGACAGGCTGGAGAGCTGGGCAGGAAGAAACCAAATGAAGTTTAACAAGGGCAAGTGTAGAGTCCTGCACCTGGGAAGGAACTACCTCATGTATCTGTACAGTCTTGGGGATGACTTCCTGGAGAGGAGCTCTGCAGAGAAGGACCTGGGGGTCCTGGTGGACGACAGGTTGGCCATGAGCTAGCAGTTGTGCCCTGGTGGCCAAGAAGGACAATGGGATCCTGGCATGCATAAAAAGGAGCGTGGCTAGCAGGTCAAGGGAGGTGATCCTCCCCCTCTACTTTGCCCTGGTCAGGCCTCACCTGGAGTACTGTGTCCAGTTCTGGGCTCCCCGGTACAAAAAAGACAGGGATCTCCTGGAAAGAGTCCAGCGGAGGGCCACAAAGATGATAAGGGGCCTGGAGCATCTTCTCTATGAAGAAAGGCTGAGAGACCTGGGACTGTTCAGCCTGGAGAAAAGAAGACTGAGAGGGGATCTCATCCGTGTTTATAAATACCTTAAGTGTGGGAGACAGGGGGATTTGGCCAACCTCTTTTCAGTGGTTTGTGGGGACAGGACAAGGGGTGACAGCCACAAAATGGATCACAGAAAGTTCCGCAACAACATGCAAAAGAACTTCTTCACAGTGAGGGTGACGGAGTACTGGAACAGGCTGCCCAGGGAGGTTGTGGAGTCTCCTTCTCTGGAGATATTTAAGGCCCGTCTGAATGCCTACCTGGGTAACCTGCTGTAGGGAACCTGCTTTGTCAGGGGGGTTGGTCCGGATGATCTCTTGAGGTCCCTTCCAACCCCTACAATTCTGTGATTCTGTGATCTTGCCTAGATAGAGCAATGTGTATTAAGAGTATCCTGCTATTTAGAAATCAATAATTTTCCTTTGTAAGAGTCGTGCTACATAACCTTTGATCCTTCAGAAATAGTTTAGTTCTTTGTTTCTTATACTGTGTCCATAAAACTGAGTGTTCTTGCCTAAACATAGCAGCTTGAGCTTCTCCTTTTTAAATAACAATCCATTTTATGTAATAAATGTTAGTTCTTTTCTGGAGTCTTTATAATTATTTAAGTTGATTAATCTTGTAGCATGGTATAAATTGAAGGTATTTGAAGTTTTTTAATGTTCTGTGACTTCTCATAGACAACGGTTGCTGACATTATTTCAGCCAGTATCCTAGGCACACAATGGTGAACTTTATCAATCCTGAATGACCAGGCAAATATTTGAATTTTCACAGTACTTTAAAACGTATTCCCTTAGTGCTGTCTGAGATGCTCTCTCTTTTCCTATTACAGAAATACCCATGCAGTTAGAGAAGTTTACTTTTCTACTGAAGATTAAAGCAAACTTATTAAAATCTTTTGTCTTCATGGAATCATTTTTAGTAGCTTTTAATTCTGATGAGCAAAAGAATGTGTGTTGGCAGTTACATAATTCAATCTTTTACCTGCTACTGCTTCCTAATTTTTCTCAGGAGGTCTCATCTAACAATTTTCTGTGCTCATAAAGTCTGCCCTTTCTGAAATCTATCATTTTAAGTTTGTCACTCTCCTTTCTTTCCTCTCTAACGATTAGCCATCTTCAATGGATGAGGCTATTCATGGTGGCCCTTCTCACCCATTCTGAATACTCAGCCAGTCAATCTTTCATGTTTAGAAGCAAATCTAGACAAAGCTCCCTTCAGGTTGCATGATCCACTTGTATTTCAAGATCTTGCTGGATTCTGCTTTATTATATCAGAAGCAGAATTCTTTCTTTTTCTGTCAGTAGGATTTAACTCACCTAGAGTTTGCTGTTTATCATATGGGTAGCTACACTGACCTAGCAGTGAAATTCCCATCATACTCATTGGCTATCCACGTTTGTAAGGTAATTAATCTAATCATAATGTCAGTTTGTACTTGAACATGACACTGAAACATACACCTGAGCTTCAATGTCCCTCGATTAATTTCCACAGGTCACAAAGGGAACCTGTTGTGGCTTTCTAGCATTTAGAAATGTTGTGTCTCCTTTTTCCTCTTTGCCCATTCTTTCTGATTAATGCTAAGCTTTTAAATTGATGAGTGATCATATTGCAACTGAAAATATATATCTAAATATTTTATGTATATATATATATATAAATTAGGGGATTAGAGATTTTTGTCATGGGAGAGTTTAAATGACTAATAAATCAGGCCATTTTCAAACTCCAAGAAAACTCTTTATTGGATTGACAGTCATTAAAAATACTCATTGCCAAAGCTGAGTTCTTACTCATTATCGTTCGTTATCACTAAATAGACAAACAATTAATCCTTAATAATCTAGATTAGCTATGGGTATACAATGCCACAGAGCTGATAGACTGTGATTAATGCTGACAGTTCATGATGTTTTTAGTCCAAACTCAAGGTCAAGAGTTCTGAGAGTTCTTCCACAAGGAAAGCTGGATCCAGCGTGGGTATTTTATAACTTGCTGTTCTTTCCTCTCACTGTTGACAGCTATATATATATGTATATATATATATATATATATAATTTCTTGAACCACTCTCCAAAACTAAAAAAAATAAAATCACGTTTGTTCACATTTGTTCCCAACATAGTTCATCCTACTTTCATACTTTCAGGATTAGGAACTGTTCTGTTTTTCCAGGTATCTTTTTGCTTGTTCTGCAGGATTAATTTTGCCTTTTTTACAATGCATTTCTTCAGTATGAAAGATAAGAGACAAGGAAATGTGGCCTTGAAATAAGCTCAGCCAACTCTCCTGCCTGTTCTAAACCCTTGTTTTTATTTTGCAGATTTTACTGCTTGCACGTTTTGCTTTAGCCCATTTATGCAAGTGTGCAAAAATATCAATTTCTCTTTCTTGTTTACATATTTCTTTTATGTTTATATTTTGCTGTTACAAACAAGCTGTGCTTGCTGCTGGTTATAAATATTAGTAGTGATACAAAGTTACAGAAAGGCTATACACTCTCCTCAGTTATAGTACTGGGGTATGCAAATATCTAGGTTCAAGGCAAGCAAATAATAATTATATCTTGGCTAGCATCCTTCTTGTTTATGGATGCAACTGCTTTGGCTACATTCTCAATATGTGGATCACACTCGTTTTCTGCTACAACTGTTAAACTACAATTATAACTCTTACATATATTCTATTATAGCTTTCTAACTGCCTTTGGGGTTGTATCTATGTCTAAAAATGCATGTTCTATAACAAAAAAAATCCTTTGATAATAGTTTAATATATGTACAAATAATAATAATAAAAGAAATAAACATAGAGAATTGCCTCTGACCTTGAGCAAAAATGTACTCTAATGCTGTATTTGTTTTTAATAATATCTTCAATGCAAGCATGAGGTTTGGGGTTGGAGAAGCTTTGAATTCACCCTCAGGATGCTCTCTTGGTAGACAAACCAGGACACTTACACCATGCTTGTTGAAAAGACATTTGATTACTTAAGTCTATTGTATAAGAGAGTAAGTCCTCAGGGTGTCTCTGTATTGTATTTCCAGCTGACAACAAACCTGACCTACAATGATGTGTTGATCTGGAAGCATAACAGCAAACAGAAGAATTCCCCAAGGAGCCAAGCATGCACTTTTGTTTGATAGAGGAGAAAAAGCTCAGAGTGACATGTAGGCATTACACTTTCTTATCACAGAATGTGATAAGCTTGTCCATGACAAGATATAGAAGTCCCTAGAACTTTTTCCCATGCTTGCCTCTCAAATTAGCTTTTATAAAAATGGCGAGGGAGAAAAATATTAAACCAGTGGAGAAACCTTCTTTGATGTAGATAGACTTGAAATGTAACAGAGGTCTGTCCTGTGGACATTGTTAATGTAGTCATTACTTCTCGTAGATAGGATGCCAATGAATATTATAAATACCTGGCATGTGAATGTCCTTCAGCTGTCCATTATAAAGCATTTGCACTTATTACACATTATCTCTTTCTCTGAGGTGTAAAAGATGGTAATTACCTGCTGAAATTCCCTGACAGATTTCTACATGGCGTTGGGGATTGTTAAGTAGAATAATACATTGTAACATGGTTTGCTGTAGTATTCACCTTTATAACCCTTTGTAATCAGCTGAAATGCTCCTCATTCTGGCTAGATGCACTCAGTCAATTTAGTGAACTAACACTTATTTCCAGCATATTATTTCTAATATTGACAGAGAGGACATTAAGATAACCATGTTGATTGAATATATGTGTTGTATGAAGAGTCCGTTGCACTTGCAATTTTATTTAAAATAACAAACATTAGTTTATATATAATGTTTATATATATGTATATAATACATATACATCATATATATATATATGATATATATATGATATATATATATATATATATAAATACTCCCAGTGTAAGATTCAAGGAAATACTAACACTTTAGGTGTTTCTTTAGAGACAAGGAAAGTGCCAGTGATTTCAATGTTTGAATAGAGTTAAAATTTAGTTTAAAAATGATGAAGAATTCTTGTTTTGTTAGTCTACGTAGCGTTCCAAAAAGTATGTTTCCACTTTTTTTTTTTTATGTTGATAATTTTGTTTCAGATTATTCTTCATAAATAATTGATATGCTGTGAATTATTGAAGGTGGTAAGATAATAGGCAAATGATTCATAAATACATTGCAGAATTCTTATCCAGAGATAATTGCATGGGAAGTAGATGACTCACACTTAACTATTGTATTAGTGACTTCTGTGAGGAAATTGAATACAAACCTCATTAATGCTATGAAATCATGTTACAATAAGTGAAAGTCTCTACTGAGATGACTATTGACTCTATTGACTCTATTGACTACAATCAATTTATTTTCCTTCCTGAATAAGTATCCTGCATATGTAGTAAATGTTACTACAGTAGTAGCAGTTCTCTCTTTGATGGTCTGTTTTTTAAAAGTATGATGACATAGGTGTCCTGGCACAAAGAACAGGCAATATCAACCACAATTCACAAGGACGACAAAAGGATAAAATAATTTGAGTCTTTGGTCTATTGTAAGCTTTCATACCCTGCAGCTGAGATTTTGTGATACTTATTATTTAATAAATCAGAGTTTGTCCACAGTTTAAAGCTGGGTGAAAAAATACTGCATGCTACTGAGAAATGTGAATGTTGCCCCTAGTGATCAGTGAATAAAATAGCAAAAATCACTTTCTAACCATTCAGCTTGGATTGCATGCTTTCTTCTTCATCTGTGTTGATACCTCCTTGTACTTGGCATTACTATTTAGTAGCCATGCACTTGAAAGAAATGTCTGGAGAGCTTTCTGGTTTACTTCAAGAATGCATTTACTGAATGAAAATAAAGTAGGATTCTTTATCTACTACCATTCTGTCAGGTTGTTTTGAAAATAAAATTGAAACTGCAATTAATATTATATGAAAGGATATTTCTTACTATCTAAGACATAAAACCTTACTGAATATGTGGTAAATTGGCTCAAAAATTGAGTGGGAATTCATAAGTAATATCTGTGTTGCTGTTCCTTGGATACAGCATTACATCATTGTTTCCTCACATTTTGTTTGCTGTCTTTTGGCCTGGATGCTATAAATGGAAGTCCACAAAGAATAGTATTAAAAGAGCGGCTAATATCAACAAGTGCCTCCAGAATATCTCATATCAGACCCACTATGTGTACATATTTGCAGTGATCTGTGCATACCAGAAAATTTGATGTTTTGTAGATTCTCCATGGAGGTGTAGACATTGTATTTTTATGAATACAGTTTGGATGCAACAAATTGTCTATGAGTTCAATGTAGACACACTTCATGTTCAGGAGGGCCAACCGTGTCCTGGGGTGCATCAAGCACGGCATCGCTAGTAGGTCAAGGGAGGTGATTGTCCCGCTCTACTCTGCGCTGGTGCGGCCTCACCTCGAGTACTGTGTGCAGTTCTGGGCACCACAGTATAAAAAGGACATGAAACTGTTGGAGAGTGTACAGAGGAGGGCTACGAAGATGGTGAAAGGCCTGGAGGGGAAGACGTATGAGGAACGGCTGAGGTCACTGGGCCTGTTCAGCCTGGAGAAGAGGAGGCTGAGGGGAGACCTCATCACAGTCTACAACTTCCTCGTAAGGGGGTGTCGAGAGGCAGGAGACCTTTTCTCCATTAACACCAGTGACAGGACCCGCGGGAACGGGGTTAAGCTGAGGCAGGGGAAATTTAGGCTCGACATCAGGAGGGGGTTCTTCACAGAGAGGGTGGTTGCACACTGGAACAGGCTCCCCAGGGAAGTGGTCACTGCACCGAGCCTGTCTGAATTTAAGAAGAGATTGGACTGTGCACTTAGTCACATGGTCTGAACTTTTGGGTAGACCTGTGCGGTATCAAGAGTTGGACTTGATGATCCTTAAGGGTCCCTTCCAACTCAGGATATTCTATGATTCTATGATTCTATGTTTGTGCATTGCTTTTCCAAGATTTACCTCCAGCTAGATACCCAGGAAAACGATAACCTAGCTGTGTAGCAAGGTGCTAGATTACCATGAATCAGAATTTAGTTATGTGGTAAAAGAATTTCACGTAACAACATTAGAATTTAAGGCTGCATGTGACTTAATGATGTACAGCAACCTTTTACAACCTGTGGGTCTGAAATTGTAGTATACTACAAAAAAAAAAAAAAAAAAAAAAAAAAACCCTGTAAATTTAAAAATATACTGTAGTTTACATAGATTATTTCAGCACACAGTATAGAACTAGTCAGGAGCTTGAATGTATTGGCAATAAGCAAATAACTAAATAAAAATTGATACAGGAAAACAAACAAACAAACAACAACAACAAATAAGCATTCAAATGCAAAAATTTGAACACAGAGTAGCCCTCTCCAGTTGTTCAAAACTCTGGTGTAGGGCTTACATTGATTAATGACTCAGGATGGGAGCCATATTCCTCTCATTTTCTCATTAGTCAATCTTGATCCAGCTTTGAATTTCCTCAGGGTTCACTGCTACTAATGATTCACTCCATTTAGCAAATGGCTTATTTTCTGTAAATCAGGCATTTCTTCTTTACTGAATTAATGTTGCACCAACGTGGACATCAGTGAAATAGTAATATAATAGGCCTATTTTCAGCAAAGCTTGTTGAATGAACTTCAGTAGAAACAAGTCAGTGAAAGGAAGTTATTTTGAAAAAAAAAAAAAAAAAGTTCATAAAATCACTGAATGGTTTGAGTTGGAAGGGACCTTAAAGACCATCTAGTAGCAACCCTCTTCCACTAGAAATTGCTAAGATCCAGTACATTTTATTAGATTTTTCATTTAAGATTTTTTTTTGTTTTGTCACAAAAATGGGAAAACTGCTTTGTAGAAGTAATGTCACGCTGTCACTTTCATCTTGACAAATGGATTTCTTTTAAAGTGGTTATAGATACATTTATTTTCCTTATGCATATCCATATGCATATCCCATGAAAGATGTGCTGGTCATCAAAACAATATGACTTCAAATATTCTGGTAAGTTCTCTAGTATAAAAAGTTTCGTATCAAAAGAAAACAAAAGATTTAAGAAGGGATTAACATCTCTATGATAATCTGGAAAGTATCAATATATCTTTTTGTATGAGTGGCTGGAAAGCTGTGCAGAGGAAAAGGGTCTGGGGATGTTGGTCGATGCTAGCCTGAACATGATCCAGCAGCGTGCCCAGGTGGCCAAGAAGGCCCATGGCGTCATGGCTTGTATCATGAATAGTGTAGCCAGCAGGACCAGGGATGTGATCGTCCCCTTGTACTCAGCTCTGGTGAGGCCGAACCTTGAGTACTGTGTTCAGTTTTGGGCCCCCCACTACAAGAAAGACATCGAGGCCCTGGAGCATGTCCAGAGAAGGGCTACAAAGCTGGTGAAAGGCCTGGAACACAAGACTTACAAGGAGCAGCTGAGGGAACTGGGATTGTGTAGTCTGGAGAAGAGGAGGCTCAGGGGAGACTCTATTGCTCTCTACAACTATCTGAAAAGAAGTTGTGGGGAGCTGGAGATTGGCCTCTTCTCACAGATAACTAGCAGTAGGACAAGAGGGAATGGCCTCAAGTTACACCAGGAGAGGTTTAGGTTGGAATTTAGTTAGACATTTCTTCTCAGAAAGAGGAGTCAGGCATTGGAATGGGTTGCCCAGGGAGGTGGTGGAGTCACCATCCCTTGGGGTGTTTAACGAGAGGTTGGATTTGGTGCACAGGGACATGGTTTAATGGGTAATATTGGTGGTAGGGGTTGGTTGGACCAGATGATCCTGGAGGTCTTTTCCAACATTAATGATTCTATGATTCTATGGAAACAAACAAACAGATAAAAACCACCTCCAGTTCTGACAAAAGAAAACTGGTAAGCTATCATCATACATGATTTAAAGAAACACAGTGAGAGCAACAAGCCCAGGAAAGACAAGCCCAGGAAAGACATTCCTCTTTATTAGGAATCAGTCATTAAATAAAGCTGTGACTGGCTTCACTGAACAAATTATGTGATAACAATGAGCAAAGAAATGTGTCATGCTGGATGCAGAATAGGATGTGTAACAGCTTTTCAATTTTTTTTTTCATAACAATTGTCATGATGAACCCAATGTCTTTCAATTACTTTGAGAAATTATAGCGTTTCTCTCATTTGTGGCAAGATAGTCATAATAGTTTTAGATGAGTAGATTCAGGTCTGTGCTCTCCTTCATTTTACCTTGGCACCTTATTTTAGCATTGTCTGGTGAGTAACCCAGGAACAAAATCAGTCTCTTTCCTCATATCATTTATATAACAAGTGAATTAAAATATTCACTTGGGTTGTGGCATACCTAAGTTCAGTTCCCTTATTAATATGAGGTAGACCAGACATTTGGCCCAAGATCCTCTTCTGCACACCTACAGAGAAACACAGCCACAGAAATATACACTAGCTTTTTACATTTACCAGTATTTTTAGACTAGACTTATATTTCATTATTTAGACAAGAATCCACAGGTTTCTCAAAAAAAATTAAATAAATTAAAAAAAAAAAGCAGTAAGGAAAATCCTATTTGACTATAGGGAATTTGTCTGACAAAGGAATAAGTAAAGAAGGATATCAAGACTTTAGGTTTACTGGAGACCTACTTGCACTGTTTTGAAATAAACTGTTTTTCAAAGCCATTTTGCCTGAGCAAAACTACATGAAGAGGCAAAATAGTAACACTAAGGAATGACAGATTTACCATTCAAATCTTTGTCAGATCTACAGACCTACAGATATGTGAGTACCTGTTTCTATAAAATCTTCTTATTCACTTGAAAGAGAAATAAAATATCATTGTACACTGAATAACACCATTTCTCATCTCAGCTACAACAATGATATTAGGAAATCATAGAAATTCCAGTGCAATTACTTCTTTTTTTTTTTTTTTTAACCATCTTTGTGTACTGTATTTCTTTTTCACCCTTTTCATTATGCAAGCTGAAAATTCAAGACACTTCAAATTGTCAATTTAAAGGTTATCACACTATGCTTCAGCTAACCATGAAGACTTTGACCACAAGTTTTTTTCATATTATTGAAAGCTTGTCTATGTTCTGTGGTTTTATAGGAAGTATTTTTTTCTTAGAAACTAAGAATCCCTCAAAACCTAAAGTTACTGAAAAAAGTTACTGAAAAAAAAATTCATTTTTAAAACAAATATATGAAAGTACTATTCTAATTTCTTGAAAAAACAACAGGGTTTTAATTTTCTTTGGAAGAATCCTTTGTAATTCTTCTCATTCATTGGAGCTATGGGACATCCATGTAAAAATTTAATAAGTTTCTCTTAGAATCATAGAATATCCCGAGTTGGAAGGGATCCACGAGGATCATCAAGTCCAACTCCTGGCACCACACTGGTCTACACAAAAATCACAGTTCAGACCATATGATTACAGAGTACAAATGCTTCTTAAACTCCAACAGGCTTGGTGCCATGACAATGTCCCTGGAGAGCCCCTTCCAGTGCGCAACCACATTCTCAGTAAAGAACCTTTTCCTGATATCCAATCTGAACCTCCCCTGTTGCAGCTTGAATCCATTCCCTCAGGTCCTATTAACGGTCACCAGAGAGAAGAGATCTGCCCCTCCACTCCCCCTCATGAGGAAGCTGTAGACCACGACGAGGTCTCCCCTCAGCCTCCTCTTTTCCAGGCTGAAAAAAACAAGTGACATTGGCTGCTACTCATAAGTCTTCCCCTCTAGGCCCTTCACCATCTTAGTAGCCCTTTTCTGGACACTCTCCAACAGTTTCACATCCTTTTTGCACTGCGGTGCCCAGAACTGCACACAGTACTCGAGGTGAGGCTGCACCAGTGCAGAGTGAGACAATCACTTCCCTCGACCGACTAGCAATGCTGTGCTTGATGCACCCCAGGATATGGTTGGCCCTCCTGGCTGCCAGGGCACACTGCTGGCTCATATTCAGCTTGCTATCAACCACAACCCCCAGACCCCTCTCTGTGGGGCTGCTCTCCAGCATCTTGTCACCCAATCTGTACTTACAGCCAGGGTTGCCCCTTCCCAGCTGCAGGACCTGACACTTGCTCTTGTTAAACTTCGTATGGTTGGTGATTGCCTAGCTCTCCAAGTTGTCCAGATCTCTCTGCAAGGCATTTCCACCCTCGACAGAGTCAACAGCTCCTTTCAGCTCATCAGCAAACTTACTCAAAATACCTTTCTAGTCCTACATCCAAACCATGTATGAAAACATTGAAAAGAAACGGTCTTAAAATGGAGCCCTGGGGGACCCCACTGGTGACTGGCTAGCATCCTGATATAACTTCATTTACCATAACCCCTTGAGCCCTACGCATCAGCCAACTGATCACCCATTGAGTGATATTTTTGTCTAGCTGTATGCTGGACATTTTTTCCAGTAGGATCATATGGGAAACTGTATTGAAAGCTTTACTGAAATCCAAAAAGGTTACATTAGCTGGCTTCCCTTGATTGACTAGATGGGTGATCTTATCATAAGAGGAAATTAAATTTGTTCAGCAGGACTAATCCCCTGCGAACCCATGTTGGCTGGGACATATGACTGCATTGTCCCCCAGGTGCGCTTCAGTAACTTCAAGGATCATCTTCTCCATAATTTTACCAGGAACTGGTAGAGACTGACAGGCCTGTAGCTACCAGGGTCTTCTTTCTTACCCTTCTTGAAAACTGGCACAACATTTGCCAGCTTCCAGTCAACTGGGACCTCTCCAGATTTCCAAGACTTTTAAAAAATAACTGAGAAAGGTCCCGTGATGATGTCAGCCAGCTCTCTAAGCACCCTGGGATGAATCCCATTCAGACCCATGGACTTGTATGGATCCAGGTGGAGCAGCAAATCCCGCACACGTTCAAGGTTGGCTGGGAGTTTATCATTCCCACCATCACGGTCCTCCAGCTCAGGGCACCTGGAGTCCTGAAGCCCATCATTGGTGTTGAAGACAGAGGCAAAGAAGGCATTAAACGTCTCTGCTTTACCTGTGTCTTTGTTTATGAGGTTTCTTTATCTATACAAAAAGGTGTAGACTCCTCAGAGCTTGTCTTCAGGCATGAGATAAGTTTGAAATATAGAATTAGGAACAAAATGTTCACTATTCACTTTTAAAATCTGTTTGGACATTTATTTTAGCCATATCTACAATTCTGTGCATCTTTTTCAGAGCTGATGATCTTTGCAACAGCTGTGGATGTTCCTTAGGCATATACCACTTAGAATTTATTTACTGTATACCAACTTAGTAAGACATTATAGTGTGTCAAGACATGGCAAGACATCTGCACTAAACTGCCAATTACAGACATACTTTAAAATGCAAAACAAATTGCTATTATTGTTATAATTGTATTATGTTCTTCAAAAAAACCTGTGCATAAAATGTCTTTCACTCACACATCTGTTTAGAAGACTGGTCAATTATATATAATTATCCTGACAAGAATAACTTTTTAAAGAGAGATTTTATACTGATGTAGTTCATAAAATGGTGATTCAAGGTCCTTAGTTATGAAAATGAATTTAGTTAGCTTGAATTGCAGTATAGAAATACCTCTCACCTTTCACAAGATTCCATTACAGAGAAGACTGTCTAATGTTGATGTCTGCATTATTCACAAAATACCTTTTGCTGAGGCAAATGCAATATCATCACGTGCTCTTATATCCACAGGATCATCTATTTTCTGACAGGATGTCCTAAAATGAAAGGATTTTCAAGTTTCAGTCTGCTCTAATTAACTGCATATATATATATACACACACTTACATATACAAACACATACAAAAAAAAAAAAAAAAAGATCTTTATGAACTCCAATATCTATGCTTGCCATTATTATTGCATATATAGACCCACAAAATGCTGATAAACCAACCAACCACTGGAAATGCAGCTTCTAGAGAAACATGAGAGAGCTCACTAGAATGAAAATAAAAAAGAGCATTCTTAGAGCATTTCATGTACCTAAGGGGAAACAAACAAACAAACAATCAATCAATCAATAAAACAAACAAACAAACAAAAACACTGATTCAACTAAAGAACTTAATTATTTAGCTAAACTGTTTGTAAGTCAGTGTGTCTATTTTCATCTTAAATGTAAACAGGTTTTATAGTGTTAAGATTTTGGCATGACTGAATTTGTTAGGAAAAATCAATAGTCCTAACATCTTCAGTTGGTGTGGCATATAATAATCAGTCCATTAGCAGTCATCTTCAAAGAAAAGGAGAGGAAAAGTTTTCTTTGTTGCAAAAGAAGAACAAAGAACTAACAATAGGTAAAGTCAACATTAAGCTACAAAATATAATTCTTACTTCGCTTTGTTCTCAGTGACTGGTATGACCAAACTGTTCAAGTCAGCATGTAAGTCGAAAAAATATAAACTGTTAATTAAAGTTAGGAGAAGAACACAACAAAACACAGGACCAAGCTCTTTAGACATGTTCACTTCTCCCAAAAGCTAATCATCACATCTGCTTATTAGTCCCCTTCAGAACAATGATGTCCTCACCAATTTTCTCAGGGTCTTTCTAGAAGCGATTGGGTTTCTCCAACCTCTCAACTCTCTTTGGAGTCAACTATATCAACAGTGACTGTGGAAGGTCCCCCCCAGTGCATTTGTATGAATCTGTGGCTGTGCTTTGTGACAGGATTTGGGGCAGGGGGAAAAAAGAGAAAAAAAGGGAGAAACAAAAGAGGGGGAGCTGCAATGGACTTTTGCTGCACAACTAGTTACTCTGAACTAGTTAAAGGGATCAGACTGAAAACAAAGATCAGCAAAAGAAAAGTAGCAGGTATTCAGCACTCTTTGCTTCATGATGAAGTACTTAAAATGTACTAGAGGGTGAGAATGCAAGCCAAGGTAAGCCCCATGTCTGGCTTGTGTGTGGTCCTGTGGCCTTATTTTCTTCCTAGTCTGTTTCAGGGAAAGTTGCACTAAAAGGTCAACTCAGTTGTAGCATTCTTAATGGGTCCTTTAAAAGATACACAGAGAGACTAATATTAGCAGCATTTACAGAATTAAAAGCAAGAGTGATCTCTCTCTCTTACTTAGAACAGAACAAAATGAAACAAATCTTTTGGTTTCCAGTTGATTATAACAGGACTAAGTGGCAAGATATTCATTCTCTCCCATGGTATAATCTAAGCTTTGTTATTTTCAACAAACAAAAGAAGTAGTGCATGATTGTTCTGTTGCACTTGGCTTTAAGGATTATTTTATGATAGAGTAATAATCAGGAGAGATGGCATTATAAAGGATATGAAAAAGAAGACAGGAAAATGAAGTGAAAAAAGCATACAGGAAACAATCTTGTCACCTATTAACTTATTTATATTAAATTCAGTGAACAGTATTGAACACTTTTCTAATTTTTTGTCAACTGAAAACGATATATAAAAATTCGTTTGGTGAGAAACTAGTGAACATATAGAAGTAACTTTAATAAATGACTGGACCTAATAAGCACATGGGAATATATTACTTTATATAACTAAACTTCAAGCTCTTTTGAATTTTAGAAAATAATCATACCTCCTCCAAGTACTATTACTGTTCTACATCAGTAGAAACATGCATTGTTCTTGAAGAGATATTGCTGGAAAATTTTCCTGTATTTTTTTTTTGTGAGACATCAGGTCCATCTCCTTGCCTCCTCCCTCCCTTCCCCCTCCCCCCCCACAACTCCTCCAAAAAAAAAAAAAAACCAAAAAAAAAAGTGCTTTCTATACTTGTTCATTTATTTCTATTTTTACTACACGTAGTATTGATATATCTTGGAACACTTTAGACCTGTAATGCCCTTTATAACCTTTCTTAGCTCAGTGATACACTGGCAGGTGTAGTGAAGAATATTCGGATGTAATTATTTCAAGTAATATAGTCTCTCAACAGTGCAAAAAGCTTTAGAGATTTTATATTTATTTTTCACGTGACTGTAATGTTGAATTTTTATATATATCTTTGGTCTCTTTCCAGGTTTTAGCCGTTCACAGGAGTTCTACATATGAAATGATTCAGAAGAGATATCTAAATATATATATATGTATATATATTTATTTAAATAGTTAAAAAATGCTTCAATTCACTGCAATTAGACAAAAAAAAAAATCCTTTGAGTAAGTATTCCTACCATATACACAAATAAATGTGTAAATATTTTAGAAGGGTGTCTGTTGAAATTCTCTTCTTTCGTAATTAAAATCTTTACATATATTGAAACTGTTCTTTCTACAGGTAGTCTGTTGCTGTAAAATGTATTTCTGAATGTCACAGTATGTTTTATCAACATTGAGGCATAATTTCTGAAAGTGCCATTTTTCAGAAATTACAATATAGTACTTATATATATATATATATTTTTTTTTCTGGTGGGCCGACTGTCAAATAATAAATGATATTAAAGAGAAGAGGAGGACAGGCAGAAAGAGTCCCCCTTCAAATACTGTATGTTCTATATCTGTTTCTTGCTCTTACAAGCTATCTTCTTAACATTCATATTACCCTATAGCTGTTTCCAGTAAAGTTATGTCTTGGCTGATCATTGTTTCAGAAATGTGCAGCAATTAAAACAAAAATAATAATAATAATAAAGGCACAACTCTACAGCATGTACTATTTTGTACTTGTTAAAATAGACTTGAATGAAGAGTTGAGTGACAAGAACATATTATGATGTTTCTTCACAAGTAAATAAAAAGGTGAATCTGAAGTTTTACAAACGCATGTGTTATTAGAATCACAGAATGGCTTGGGTTGGAAGGGACCTTAAAGATCATCTAACTCCAAACCCATAGGCAGGGACACCACCCACTAGATCACGTTGGCCAAGGCCCCATCCAGTCTGGCCTTCAACACCTCCAGGGATGGGGCATCCGCAACTTCTCTTGGCAACCTGTGCCACTGCCTCACTACCCTTGCAGTGAAGAATTTCCTCCTAATGTCTAATCTAAATCTATCCTCTTTTAGTTTAAGACCATTCCCCCTTATCCTATCATTATCTACCTGAGTAAAGAGTCCTTCTCCATCTTTTTTATAAGACACCTTTAAATATTGAGAAGCAACGATGAGGTCTCCCTGGAGCCTTCTCTTCCCCAGACTGAACATTGCCAGCTCTCTTGGCCTTCATAGGAGAAGTGCTCCAGCCCTCTGATCTCCTTTGTAGCCCTCCTCTGGACTTGCTCTAACAGGTCCACATCTTTCTTGTGTTGGGGGCCCTCCCAGGCCCAGGCCCCAAACCTGGATGCATTACTCCAGGTGGGGCCTCATGAGGGCAGAGTAGAGGTGGACAATCACCTCCCTTGACCTGCAGGTCACAAGTCTTTTGATGCAGCCCAGGATGCAGCTGGCCCTCTGTAAATTCAAAAAAATTCTCTGTACCTAAAGGCATTTTATGGGACCTGTATGGTATATGTGTATATATTGTAACATTAATGTAATGATAGTGAGATTTTTTCAATAACATGAATTTTCTTGCCCTAGGTACAAACACACTTGTATCACTCTGTCAGATAATTAGAAAAAAATAATTTGCTTTTTCCCAGGTTTGTTGTTTAAGTAGTTGTATACATATGTGGGTGGCAGAGAGAGGAGAGTGATAAATTTACCCTAATTTCTATGTGCTAGTCCTCTGTTCTCTAGAAGTGAAGAAAGAGATGAGATGAAAGAAGCACTCACAAAAGATCAGGCACATCTCTATAGAGGAAGAGGCTGTTCTAAAATTTAAGAAGCAATGAATAGGAAGAGCCAAATATATAGTTCATATAGCGTAAACCGAGAGTGAGAGTTTTCTGCGAGGAACCCAAAGCTTTTTGGTAAGTTGAACATGTCTAAAGCTCTCCCTCCTTCCCCACCCTGTTCTCCCCCAATGCACACACATGAGAGGGAGAGGAAGGAAAAGGATTTTCCTCATTAGACAAAGTAAGATGCTAGATGAGGAACTCTATGGCACATTGGGTATTTGTGTGGAGTATGGAAAGGACCACTGAGTCTGGGGTCAGGTGACAGATTTCCTTTCAAACCTTTAGTTTACTTTTGTCTGGATTATCAGTTTTGCTTTGTCTCTTTTAATAAATTTATCTGGTTGTGGTTTAGTTTAATTTCCAATAAAACATTAGTTTAAGTGATGAGAAGTCTAATACCATTTTTTTTTTTTTTTTTTTAAGGTGAGAACCGTAGAAAAGGGATTCCACTTACAAGCTTTGGAAGCCTTCAGGTCTTTGTACAACAATATTGTAGCATTTCCCTGTAAAATGCCATTAGAATTATAGGTTAATGTTTTTACAATTAATTCTGTCACACAGCTTTGTAAACAAGTTTCCTTTAAACACTGATTTATTATCTAACCAGAGAGACACAGTTGTTGTTCAAGATCTAACTTGTCTCACCGGTCACATTTGGAATTGGAAACTCTTTCTGCAGCAAGGCACAATTGTTATTTAAGATCTAGCTTGCCTCACTGGTCACATTTGGAAGCTGTTGCTGCCTGTGCTGACTCTATTGCCTTCCTGGTAAATAATGCTCTGTCTCCCTTGAAATTACTTCAGCTTCCCTGCATTCTGCATTCTCTATGGAGTTCTCTGGAATTAAACCAGAGTGTTGTCATCTCGTTCCCCCTCCCCAGCCTCCCCTTTTTTCCTCTCTCTTCTCCTTATTTTAATTAAAATACTCAACTAAGAAGTAACATTTTTTTTTCTTTCTTTCCAATTCAGCTGTTGTATTTGACTACTTATGTAGGTTACTTGAAAATGTTAATGAAAACCCTAATAGCAGCAGCAGGACAAGGCATATGGTGAAGATTAACTGAGCAAAGTGACATTCTAACTCTCTATTTCACTCTGAACATGAAAAAGGTGAAAATCATGGCGTTCACAGATGCAGAGGATCACCCAGCTGCTTACAAAGCAGTGTGTGCTAGAGCATGGAGGTGCAAATCAATAATATCTGTCATTGCACTTTATCTGCTGTAGCAGAGGAAGGTTTCTGTGTATCTTATTAACTGTAAACAAAAACTGTAATGCAGGGGCATTGGGAATGCTGTTAATGCCAGGAATCCATCTGAATATCCATAACATCCCTTCTGTTGTTACTGGTTTAGAGCTTATATAAGAAATTTCACTGTAAGCATTAATTTAACATAAATGCTGCATTTTTCTATTCTAAAACTTTTTCTAATTTTTTCTTCCTTTCTTTTTTTTTTCTTTTTTTTTTCTTTTTTTTTTTTTTTAATCTCTAAGTAACTTGAATCCAGGAAGTTGCCAGATTCACAAAATTATGTCAATTATTTGCATGATAACATAGTATATAGTATCTTGAAGTGAATGTTTGAATGTTGCACAGCTGCACTCCACTCCACTCTGAAAAAAAAAAAAAAAAGAGAGAGAGAGAGAAAGAGAGAAAAAGAGAAAGAGAGAAAGAAAGAGAGCGAGAAAGGGAGAAAGGGAGAAAGGGAGAAAGGGAGAAAGGGAGAAAGGGAGAAAGGGAGAGAGGGAGAAGGAAAGAAGGAAAGAGAGAAAGAGAGAAAGAGAGAAAGAGAGAAAGAGAGAAAGAAGGAAAGAAGGAAAGAAGGAAGGAAGGAAGGAAGGAAGGAAGGAAGGAAGGAAGGAAGGAAGGAAAGAAAGAAAGAAAGAAAGAAAGAACAAACCAAAGTTTGACTGGTGGGAATTCTTTTAAAAATTAAAAATTCTTTTAAAGAAAACAGTTCTGGATGAGGATTTTTTTCTCTCTCTTGGAAAATAAAATCTACCAAGCCAGAAGATACCTCCAAGATATTTCTCTGTTTCACTAAAATATAGCAACACATTAATTCTGTTTTCATTAGATTTTTTTGCATAAGAATGCAAGAATTGCTTTCTTGATTCACACCAAATATCCACTATTATATTGACAGTAGTGACAAGATGCATGTGACAAAGGTGCTGCATGAGAAGTGGGGTATTTTCTATATAGAAATAATGATCTTCCTCCCTAGTGTACTGTTTTGGCAATCCTTGGGTGGCATTTCTGATTAGCTGATATCAATGGACTATTCTTTACATTTTTTTCAGCTTTGACTCTTTCATATTTAGCCTTTGTAATGTTTTATAGAAAGATTCTCATAATTGAATTATACTTTTTTTTTGACAAGACTTTTTATTTTATCTCTCTGTTCATCGTCTATTGTTGTCAAAATACGTTAATATTAAAATATGTTGTTAAATATGAATTGTATTACACCCATGTACTCATGTCATTTATGACCTGCAGACATCAACACTGCAGACATCAATCCCTTTCCTGGGAAAGGGTTATCTGAGCTGAAGGTTCTGTAGTGATTTCATCTCTCCTTGAATAGAACCTGTCCCAAAAAGACAAAACAAAGCAAACAAAAAACAACAATAACAAAACAGACAAACAAAACAAAAAAACACACCACCAAACACAACCAGGCAACAGAATACCTTTGAAATGCCACAAGTATCCTGAAATTTAGTTACTTCCATCCAGACTCATTTCTATAGCATGTGAGTTAAACTGAAGAAAGCTTGCTATTAATTTATTTATTTGTTCGGATACTAGCTAATAATATCTCAAATGGGCATCTCATGTCCAGCATTTACAGAGGGGATTAATTTCAGGACACTGAAAAACTTCCAATACATACCATGGATGTGCATTACGGAAGTGGGATCCTTTGTAACAGACACAGTGTTTTGCTATATTCTGTTTGGACATAGTACTGTTATTAACATACAGACATATATATAAAATACAGACGGCATTTATTTTATTGGTGTTAACAGAACAAGGTAAACTAGTTTTCAAGTAAGTTAATAGTTGAGAATGTGGGACAGAATCCTATAAATGCTTAGTATTTATACTAAGTGAAAAAAATCTCACTCAGTGATTTATTTTTTTTACACACTTTTTTGAGAGCGGATTTTTTTCTGGTACATCTATCTCTTCTACAACCAGTCTTCTTTGTTCAGTCATGTTTACCTTGCTCATTAGGCCATCTCAGTTCTTACAAGAAAAAAAAGAGAAATAGTGCTACCTTTAGCGCAAATTGGAACTTCAAATTTAGATGTGATTGAGAGCCCAGTTTTTCTAACAGAAGATAATGATGAGCAATACCTACCAGTTAGGTATATAAAAGAGAAATTGCTGAGTCTACTAAGAACTGCAAGATGACAAAAGAGAAACAGTGCAAAGAAACATTTCTTGATGGCAACAATTTAAAATATGTAAATCATCAAAGACAGGAAAAAAAAATCATATGTAGCAGGATGTAAATATATAAAGGAAGAGGAAGAATCTGTTAGCACAGTAAGACCAAAGAGCAACACATTTCAAGGAGCAATGGAGGCAGATGCTTGCCCACCTTACAGAGGACCACCTGACCAATAAGACCCTTTGTCTGACTGAAGCAGGGGCAGTGAGAACATTCATGGTTCTCACTGGCACAATGCTAGACCTGGCACATCACACTGTATATTAGCAATGAATAAGATATATTGTGTAGTAATCAGCTGTTTGTATAGTCCTGTTTTCAAAACTGTGTACCATAAAAGATGCATAAATAAAGAGTGTCCCAAGGATCTAAGGATATTACAGGCAGCACTTAACTTCTGTTTCATCCTCCTTATCTATCAAAGACTTGGCATTAAGGTGGAAAAGCTGGAAAGATCTACAGCTCACTATTACTTTTATTTTTATTTTTACTGTTATTTTTATTTTAACTTTTATTTATTTTTATTTTTATTTTTATTTTTATTTTTATTTTTATTTTTATTTTTATTTTTATTTTTTTCCTGTTTTAAATTCTTCATTACTTGAAGTCTAAAGGTTGGACCTAATTTCTGAAGACTATGACATCTTGTTTTGAAGATGAGGGACTTTTGTGCTAGAATTCAAATCTCTGTTGAGCAGCTTGCTAAGACAGTGTGACTGAGATAATAAATCAATATCCCATATAGGTCTTGCTGCTGTTTTAGCTGACTGCACTGCAAAAATACTTTAATGATTTCAGAATGTGCAATAGTCTTGGCATGATGTTATTGGTTACCCAGTACTCTGAAAGGATGCCAGAACTTATGAAACCAAGAATTTGGCACAAATACTGTTATAGTATACAAAAATATTTAAGGCTTGCTGCTTAATATCATATGTCTAACTTGTATAATTATGGTTAAAATATGGGTGGGAGGAAGAGAAAATGTATTCAAATTGTTTTTGTGCTTTTCAGCTTTACCAAAAAGTAATGTTTCTATCTAAAGAGGAAATTAAGTGTTAAACCATGTTAAATGGTTTTGGTTAACATAATTAAAGTTGGTGTGTGTAGTATCCAGACACTACTGAGATTATTGTAGTTGAATTTAGCATGGTCAAGCAAGTGACGCTGGAAGCATTTTAAGTAGCATATGTACAGTAGTGGTACTGGGAGCACTGAAGGAAACAGATGAAAGCACAAGGGCACCTTCAACATAATAGGACATAAGGCAGTCACCTAGGCAAAAAGTATTGTGTCTATGGAATTTGTAGATGACTTGTGCCAAGGGCAGGCATATTTTTCTTAAAGTTACTGCTCTTAAATCTTTACTGTTAGCTTACAGTCTGTTCAGTTTCAGGCTAAGGTAGATTTCAAGTCACTTTTACATGTGAATATTGTGTTTTGTATAACTTCAATTAAAAAATAATTGCATATTATTAGATGGATTAATTCCATTGCTAGTTATGTGAACTGCAGAACCATTCTTTGTTAAATAAAATTTAACCTTTATAATTGCAAGAGGGTAAATATATGGGTAAAAAAATATATTTCTAGTAATGCCAAGGTCAAATATACTACCTAAGAGCCTTTATCTTTTCATGAGATTTTTTTTGTTCCAGTTCTTTTTTAAATATTCAAGGCTAATGGTACATAATTTCAGTGGAACTATGAACAATATTATTATTATTATTATTTTTCTGATTTCTTAGAGTGAAGTTGCAAGGTGTTTTTGTTGTTGTTATTTGTTTGTTTGTTTCTCTTTTCTATTTCCTTTAGTCTTATTATTGTTTTCCCATCTTTCTTCCATATTTACTGGCTCTGTTTTGGTGGTGTTTTTTCTTGAGACTTTAAGCCCAAGTCTCTAGTCACTTACTAGAAATGAAAAGGGATTTTCCAGCGATCAGGAGTGGTCTTTAAGGATAATACTGTTTGTATTAAAGAATGGACCATGACTTAAAAGAATTTCAGATTTTTTTTGATCCATTTTTCACTTCTTTCACAGTAACTCTGATGCCCTTTCTTCTCTCCTAACAGTTCATTCTTTAAAATGTTTTTTTTTTCTTTTTTTTTTTTTTCTCCTTTTATTCCCCGATATGTTCATTCTTTAGTATTTATTTGTATACATGAGAATGGCAAAAACATTGTGTCTTGTGTAGGCTTCGTAGTCTGATTCATTTGCATTTTATACTCACTTGCTCAGCTGGTTTAGACATGGGGTTGTGGGCCCATTTTTTGTTG
>NC_089874.1:134437500-134477500 GCF_040182565.1 Anser cygnoides
GAAGTTGTAATTCCCATTATGTTCCAGGACCATTTATTCCATACATTTAGTGGAACATAGACGTCACCACTGAGGAGAGGCTTGATTTGTTTACCTACGCTTGGTAGGTAATGTGTGATGCCCCTTACTGCAAGATATGGCTGTTTCAGGTGTAGCTTGAGAGGTGCCTCTTTTTATTCCTAGGATAAGTACCATCCACCACTGAAACATCTAAATTTACCTTACCAATTTGAAATGCAAACTGTTTCATCAGTGACTACAGATATATAGAACACATATTGTGATTATAACAAAATAATATTGTGTTCATGACAAAAGAATGCATAATACCCACAATCTACTGTGTCTAAAATTGATATGAAAAGAGTATATAGGAGAAGAAAGAATATATTTCTTAAGCACAGAAAGAAAAGGACCTAAAAAATTTCTACAAATTTTATTTTTTTCAGTGGAAAATGGTTTACAATGGAATAAATTACTTTGCGTATGGAATTAATCCTCAGAATTAGGAAGGTTTGACAGACAACAGTACTTAACTATTCTGTGATTTTTACTGCTTCTTTTTCATCTACAGTATACGCAAAATTGAAAAGAAAGAACACAGCCTGACACTTCTTCCTAAAATCTGTAAGGGAAAACGTGTATGTAGGTTTTGTTTTTGTTTGTTTTAATGCGGTATCAAGCAAAAGGTAGTCTTTGAAATAAGCCCACAGTTTTTGAAACAAATATTAGATTTTTAGCTTAGGGTATGCCTGGATGTTTTTCTGGGAAGAAAAGGAAGACTAAAAATGTATGTTCTAATAATTCCAATGTACATTCCTTTCTCCTTATTGGAAAGACAAAAAACAGAGAAAGAATGAATAGTCTTGTAAACTAAAGTTTTGAGATTATCTCCTTAGGAATGACTTGTGTGGAAATTTGGAATTCCTGATTTTAATTCTTAAATAAAGTATGATGTTTAGATTATTTTGCATTTGGAATGAAATTATGTTCAATTTATTTCAGACAGAACAGATGTCCTGAAATGATGGTAACATGAATCTGTCTTTTATGTTGCAGCACTAATTGGAATTTTAGCACTAGATTGATTAGTAAAAAGAGAATACCGTGAATAAACAGGCAGAAAAGTCTTAAAAGAGCACACAGAAAACTAAAATTTAACTTCCCAAACATTATAGAAGATATGATTTTCATTAAATAATTATTATATTTTATTAATTAAGAACAGAATCACAGAATCACAGAATCACAGAATCGTCTAGGTTGGAAGAGACCTCCAAGATCACCTAGTCCAACCTCTGACCTAACACTAACAAGTCCTCCAATAAACCATATCACTAAGCTCAACATCTAAATGTCTTTTAAAGACGTCCAGGGATGGCGACTCAACCACTTCCCTGGGCAGCCCATTCCAATGCCTAACGACCCTTTCAGTAAAGAAGTTCTTCCTAACATCCAACCTAAACCTCCCTGGCGCAACTTTAGCCCATTCCCCCTCGTCCTGTCACCAGGCACGTGGGAGAATAGACCAACCCCCACCTCTCTACAGCCTCCTTTAAGGTACCTATAGAGAGCGATGAGGTCTCTCCTGATTCTCCTCTTCTCCAGGCTAAACAACCCCAGCTCCCTCAGCCGCTCCTCGTAAGACTTGTTCTCCAGACCCCTCACCAGCTTCCTTGCCCTTCTCTGGACACGCTCAAGCACCTCCATGTCCTTCTTGTAGCGAGGGGCCCAAAACTAAACACAGTACTCGAGGTGCGGCCTCACCAGAGCCGAGTACAGGGGGGCAATCACTTCCCTAGACCTGCTGGCCACACTGCTTCTTATACAGGCCAGGATGCTGTTGGCCTTCTTGGCCACCTGAGCACACTGCTGGCTCATATTCAGCCGACTATCAACCAGTACTCCCAGGTCCTTCTCTGCCAGACAGCTTTCCAGCCACTCATCTCCCAGCCTGTAGCGCTGCTTGGGGTTGTTGCGCCCCAGGTGCAGGACCCGGCACTTGGCCTTTTTGAACTTCATGCAGTTGACCTCAGCCCATCGGTCCAGCCTATCCAGATCCTCCTGCAGAGCCTTCCTTCCCTCGAGCAGATCGACACACGCACCTAACTTGGTGTCATCTGCAAACTTACTGAGGGTGCACTCAATCCCCTCATCCAGATCATCGATAAAGATATTAAAGAGGACTGGCCCCAGCACTGAGCCCTGGGGGACTCCACTAGTAACCGGCCTCCAACTGGATTTGGCTCCATTCACCACAACTCTTTGGGCCCGGCATCCAGCCAGTTTTTAACCCAACAAAGCGTACGCCAGTCCAAGCCCCGAGCAGCCAGTTTCTTGAGGAGAATGTTGTGGGAAACGGTGTCAAAAGCCTTGCTGAAGTCAAGGTAGACCACATCCACAGCCTTTCCCTCATCCACCAAGCGCGTCACTTGGTCATAGAAGGAGATCAGGTTCGTCAAGCAGGACCTACCTTTCATAAACCCATGCTGACTGGGCCTGATCACCTGCTTGCCCTGCAAGTGCCGCGTGATGACACTCAAGATACTCAAGATAATCTGCTCCATGAGCTTCCCTGGCACTGAGGTCAAACTAACAGGCCTGTAGTTCCCCGGGTCTACCCTCCGGCCCTTCTTGTAGATGGGCGTCACATTTGCTAGCCGCCAGTCGACTGGAACCTCCCCTGATAGCCAGGACTGCCGATAAATAACGGAAAGCGGCTTGGCCAGCTCCTCCGCCAGTTTGCTCAGTACCCTCAGAACAATATATCAGAGAAGATTTTTTTTTTCTCAGTGTTTCAATCATACGTTAAGAATTAGGTGATTACTTGTACAGATCAGGCTTTGAAGGACAGTTTGCATTGCAAAAAACATCTACAAATACAAAATATTGGTCTATACTACATACTAAATACTACATGTACGTATACTACATACTAAATACTACATACTAAATACTACATATTGGTCTTTTTCCACCCAGCAAAAAAAAAGTGTTTGCTTTTCATAAAGCAAGAGAATCCTGGTTTTGTTTTTTTAATTTGTTTGTTTTTGTTGGAATGTCTGTGCTGTCTGATAAATTACATCCAAGTTAAATCTAATTATCCTAGTGTTTTCTTTCTTTCTTTTTCTTTCTTTCTTTCTTTCTTTCTTTCTTTCCTTCCTTCCTTCCTTCCTTCCTTCCTTCCTTCCTTCCTTCCTTCCTTCCTTCCTTCCTTCCTTCCTTCCTTCTTTCCTTCTTTCCTTCTTTCCTTCTTTTTTTTTTTTTATGGTAGTTTTTATTAAAATAGGATATGTAAAAGGAAGCACAAAATATATTAGAAAAATACTGAACAGCAGCAAGTTGCTTTAAAGAGATTCAAACTAAGCAAACCCTCTAAAGCTTGCTTGAAAAAGCTTGCATACTCCCAGCAAATTGCCCTCAAGGCTCAGAATGAAAAGTAAACTTGAAAGGTGCCAACACTTTATATTTATGATTGGAGAAAGAGCTCTTTCATTGGAAGCTAAGACTGACTGAAGGAAATCAAGTTACATCATGTGAGTTTGTTCTAGCTTTCCTTTTTCTGGATTTTGACTTATTATTACTTTATAATTATCATATCTGTATTTTTAATTCACATGTTTACGTATGAATAAGGAAGAGATGTTATTGATTTCACTACTGTTTTTGTAATTACATTTTACGTGGTCCTCCACATAAATAACTTACTGGTTAATTGACTAAATTTCTTTTCCGTTCCTCAAAATGAATTGAAGTATTTACTTCAAGATAGGCACTAAAATAACAATAAGATAACAAGAAAAACAATATGATAATATAACAATATAATAACTCTCATCAGCTGCAATATCATATCACACCTTCTTTGACAAGCAGGGAAAAAAGGAGAGAATGTTATAATAATTGTTACCTTTCAGCATATTCTTTGCTTCTTCCCAGACACAAAATATCTAGTTTGCAAATCAGCAGGAAGACAAACTTTCTTAAATTGGTACTTACAGAACTACCTGTTTATAGATAAATATATGTATCCTTTATAGCTTTAAGTGGATGAGAAAAATTGGATTTTTGCCATGCATTTAATGCCTAATGGATCATTTGTATGTAATAATTTGTAATGAAATGATATATTTAATCTCAGGAGGTCCTTGTCTGATTTGGGATTAAATCCCACACCCCTACAGATCTGGAATTAAATGGACACCAGTCTAGCTATTGTGTAACTTGGCACAAGGTCACTCTATGACTATGGCAGAAAAATCTTTTCCATCCCCTAGCATGTGGTCGCTGAACATTTGTCCATTTAAGAACAATACTATACATAAAAATAATGGTCAAGAAAGTAAATATCTCTTGGACTGGAAAGTCTTTGCCCTATTTCTTCAAATGCTCATCATCCTGACTAGTAAAATCTTACTGAACATTTTTTTTTATTTTATTTTTTTTTCCTGCCCACAGCCATACATTTCTGTCTAGGTTTTAAGGATCAGATAGCTTGGTTCAGGTTTACATTGGTACAATATCAAAAGTTTTTCTAGACAGAAGGAACATTAGAAGACAACCTATACCAACCAGGCAAGAGCAGTGATATCAACAGCTTTTCTGACAGACTTGTTTCCTAGTCTGACTCAGCCTATCTGTATGAATTTGCTTGCAGCAAATTAGTCATGTGTCATTTCCATCTGCAGAGAAAGGAGATAATTCCAGGTTTAAATGTCTTAGCAGGAACGACAAATATAGACAAGACAAAGAATAAGTTTATATAATTGATTTGCAAATGGCTCATCGCTAATACAACCTTCCTGAATTTCCATAAATTTAACTCCATGGAATTATGCACAAGAATAATGTATACTCATGTACTCATTTACTCATGAATCTGTTTGGAGGACTGTGGAAGACAAAATAGATACAAAACAAGGAATAGAAATATCATGCTGCATACAATTGCTTCTACTCCTAGTTCTCTGACTTAATGTTGGTTTCATAAAAGCAATGGTGAACTTATTATTGTTGTGAATGCAATGAGCATTTCTGGAAGATTTTCATTCAGTATTAATTAAGTGATAGATATTTTAAAGCATTTGCCATTATTCTTTCTGTGCTCTTAGTTAGTTATTTTTTGAAGTGTCATTTCTGATGATATACTTTTAAAATACTTCTTTGTCTAATTTGAATTTCTTAATCCTAACTGTGTATACCAGTTTCTAACTGTTCTCTAGAGAGAAAAATAAACTGACATTAAATTAAATATTTTAATTTTTCTTTTACATCTTTGTCATTGGAAATTACCAGCTGCGCATTTTTTTTCCCTATAAACCATCAAAATCTTCCATGCACAAGATGTCCTGTTTGTGATCATCATCAGAAGCTCAGTATCTTTCCATGTCACTAATGGGACATGGACAGGCTGGAGAGTTGGGTGAAGAGGAACCTCATGAGGTTCAACAAGGGCAAGTGCAGGGTCCTGCACCTGTTGAGGAACAACCCCAGGCACCAGTACAGGTTGGGGGTTGACCTGCTGGAGAGCAGCTCTGCAGAGAGGGACCTGGGGGTTGTGGTGAACAAGTTAACCATGAGCCAGCAGTGGCCTTGTGGCCAAGAAGGCCAATGGGATCCTAGCCTGTGGACAGCAGATCGAGAGAGGTGATTCCCCCCCTTCCCCTCCTCCCTCCCCCCATTCAGTCCCCCCCCCCATTCAGCACTGGTGAGGCCACAACTGGATTATGTGCAGTTCTGGGCTCCCCAGTACAAGAGGGACATAGAACTTGTAGACAGGGTCCATCATAGACCCACGAAGATGATTAAGGGATTGGATCATCTGTCCTATGAGGAAAGACTAAGAGAGCTGGGCCTAGAGAAGAGGCGATTGAGAGGGGATCTTATCAGCCTGTGCAAATACCTGAGGGAACCATGTAAAGAGGATGGGGCTAAACTCTTCTCAGTGGTAGACAGTGATAGGACAAGGGAAAATGGGTATAAATTGAACCACAGGAGGTTTCATCACCATATGAAGGAGAACTTCTTTATGGTTTGGGTGACAGTGCACTGGAACAGGCTGCACAGAGAGGCTGTGGGGTCTCCTTCTTTGGAGATATTCAAAACCTGCTTGGTTGCGATCCTGTGTAACATGCTCTAGGTGACCCTGTTTGAGCAGGGTCACCTGAACCATTCTGTGATTCTGTAATAAAATCATTCCATGCTAGGAGATGCTTTTGGAGCAGAGGATTAACATTCAGAAATATTATCACTGATCCCCATCTTTAAATACACAATAGTTTGTCTTGTTACAGTTGGAAAATTGAGATGAAAAGAGTGTCTGTGGATTTGAACTTTTAGAGAGGGAACATGAAGTCATGTCCATTTGAATGAATCTTTTCTATGGACATACATGGGTGGACTCAAACAGGCTTAACAGCTCATGGTATTCATAGAATCATAGAATCATAGAATATCCTGAGTTGGAAGGGACCCTTAAGGATCATCAAGTCCAACTCTTGATACCGCACAGGTCTACCCAAAAGTTCAGACCATGTGACTAAGTGCACAGTCCAATCTCTTCTTAAATTCAGACAGGCTCGGTGCAGTGACCACTTCCCTGGGGAGCCTGTTCCAGTGTGCAACCACCCTCTCTGTGAAGAACCCCCTCCTGATGTCGAGCCTAAATTTCCCCTGCCTCAGCTTAACCCCGTTCCCGCGGGTCCTGTTCCGCGGTTCATAAACTATTGTACAAAAATACTCATTTTCTTCTTGAGTTTATCAAAAAGATTTAAGGATAAATAATTGTAATCATATTTTCCATACAGCAGTCTTCTTAAATGAATAGATATTTACATAGGAATTAAATGGGACGTATACTCACCTAACATCTCAGCTATTAGAAAGTATTAATGATATTTGATATTCAAACTTAAATTATGAACAGTATTTCACTTGAAATGAAGTTCAAGAAATCTTGCAAAAAGAGCCTAAGAACATCAATTTTTCCCTGAATTTTTCTTTAAATAGGAAATTTTTATATTAATAAAGAAAGTAAGAAAGAATGCAGCCTTTTATATAGTTAAAGTGAGAGAGAAAAACAAACAAACAAACAAAAAAAAAACCCTTTCCTTCTCATTTAGCAATGGAGAAAACTATATGAATGAAAATGAGAAAGGAATAGTTGAAAGGAATTGGGGAATAATGGTAGGAAAACTGAGAAACATGTGCATTGCTGAATGATAAACTGCTGGTTATTTTCAAAGAAAGATATATAACTAAATCATTCGTGCAACTCCTGAAAGTCAAGAAATGCCAGTGCTTTGCAGTAGATTTTATTTGCCATGATTTTTTTTTCTAAACTGTTTGTTTACTCAATAAACAAACTTTACATAACTTATGTATGTATCTCTGTATTTTTATTAATCACCTACACACTGGGATTTGCACTCAATAGAGGAGAAGTCCATATCTACAAGTCCTGATATTCCTAGATATAAAATTACGAAATAGCCATTTAAAATACCACTGCCTGATCTTATTGCTTACAAAATATTTTTAGTATCTTGCTGAGCTAGTATGTTGGGAGATTTCTTGTTTGTTTTTAATAAAAATACAATTATCTATGACTGATATTCCCCTGTAAGAATTTGTTTAGACATGTCTGTTTTCAGAGAAATAATAGCATATTAGTTGCGTAGACTGTCTCAGCAATAGATCATAATGTATATTGGGCAGACTGTATTGCAAGCCTCCTATAAATTAGTGTGTCATTTTTCTGAAATAAAAAGTCTTTCATTTGCTACCAAGGAAAGGAATTTGAATGTATTTCTACACATTAAATGGTCTATGTTTTATGATTTCTAAACATTTACTTAACTTTGAAGATTTAGAACTTATCTGTTTTCTGTGGCTGGAAGACATAATTGTGACATATACTATTAGGAAATGCCTTAAGTCATATATCTGGGGAAACTGAAATTTTACCATATTGATATTGATATTTTTTTCAGTGTGTTGTCAAATTAAATGTATAGAGAAAATGAAAAGACAAACAAACAAAAAACAAATGAAAGAAACCAAGAACTTAAATGTAATGGTAAAGCTAAAATATTAAAAAACAAACCAAACCAACCAACCAAACAATAAAACACAAATGAACAAACCAAATAAGCAAATAAGTAAGTGTTATTTTTGTTATTTATATTTATATTTATATTTTGTTAGTTATTTTTGAAACAGGTAGCTTCAATCTAGCTGCTCTCCAGTCTTAGATATAATATGTTGGAATAGTTACATCTACTAGGATCTACAACCATTTTTACAAAACTGATTTGAAACTTCTTGTCCATGCAGATGATGCGGTCCTACAGTGATATTATGAGTTGAAATCAGTGCTTTGGAAGAAGAAATGTTAGTTATGTGTGATATATGGACCTTTCAAATAAAATCAATTGCTTATTAAATATACTAATGCAATCATCCTCTTAAATAAAGTATCTTGGTTTACCAGTTTTTATGTTCTATGTCTCACTGTTAAGGGACTATTGAATAATACAGATTCTTGAGTGAAACAACAATTTTCTTTTATAGGCCAAGTTCATCCTTTATTTTTATTTTTATTTTTTTTAGACAAGCAGATGTTATGGCACATTTTGGCGATTTGAATTCTCTTCTTAACTTTGAAACACTTACAAAACTGTCATTTAGGTTCACCTCCTCATCTTACCTAAATTTATGTATAACTAGGTATGGACCCAAAGATTTATTTTTATCTTGGGTTAATTAGCTTATGTTGTGACATGTATCTTATTGTGATAACCAAGGAAATAATGTTTGCGAAATATATTAAAAAAACTGCAGCTATAACAGTTGCCATAGAAACAACATTGAAAAGGAGGAATAATGTAGAAACATAATAATTTCTGTACAAGGAAATGATAGTACTAAATACAGGACATTATATTAAAGAAAGACATAATACTTTTCCTACTTTGTTCCAGATAGTAACAACCAAGATAATGGGCTATTTTGTACTATTGTCTATGTAGCAATCTTCATCTTTGTATCTGTATTATTTTCAATCATTTGTAATTTAAAAATATTTCCTTTAGTACAAACCTTATCTTGAATTTTGCTATCAGAAGAATAGAAATATATGGTTGAGTTCCAAATAAAAACTCTACTGATACATCAATGAGCAGGTATAATATTCTTTGAAATCAAAGAACCTGATTTTTCACAGTTGGAGATAAAAATTTTACACAAAGAAAATAGATTTTTTGTCCTATGAAAAGAATAACATTAATTTTATTTTAATTTCTTTTTGAAGGGAGAGAGGCTTCTCCTTGAGACTGTGAAAACATTTGGATTATACTTGAACATAATTTCTTTCCTTATTATATTTGAGGATCTCAGATGTTTTTGGTTTCAGGGGAGGGGGGAAATAAAAGTGCTTTCACAATCTGGATAAAATAATACAGTGGTTACAAATTAGTGGTAAATGCCTTGTGGGATTTCACTGTTTGCTTTTAATGAGAGAATAGTGTGCTAGAACTACACGAAACATACTAGGCAACCCTCAGTTCTCCAACTGTATTGAAACTGGAGATCTGATATTTCAAATTCCTTAGCAAGTGTCAAACTCGAACCTTATGATCAATTTCACTAAATTAGGAGACACTATTAATTAACTTAATTAGATATTTATACAATGTCTTCTGAACAGTATAAACACTTTATCATTTAAATATGAAACCAATATTTGAATTTGAGACTATATTTTTTGATTACTTTTTTGGATTCATTATGGGCTTTTAAAAAAATATTCTATTTTTTAATACTTCAGACAGTATTTTTAATATGTGGTGCATTTAGAAAACCAATTCTTTATCACATAGATCTCTACAATTCTTTAAAAGCACTCATCTTACTGATCTTACATCTGATATCTGATACAAGAACTCAGCATCATCACAAACTGAAGACAAAACCATAAAGAATCCAAACTATATATTTCACAAGGCAGTGAGGCAACTCTAATTGTCACAGAACAAAACTGATTTGACATTTATTCCGCTTTGCATCTCTTTTACTCCAAATAATTATATTTTTTTCATTGAATTAAACAGACACTTGTGGAGTAATGTTCTTGTGAAAAAGTGCAGTTGTGGACTATCTAATATTCCCTTTAAAAAAACTTTTAATCAGAAACCTTCAGATACCTTTTCTTGAGCTAAAGGTAGTTCAGGTACTACTTCAGAAACCTTTACTGTTACTTTTTTATGATAATTCAATATTTTAATCTGTAATGTGAATCTTTGTCTTCACAGCTGTAGACTTTTTCTCCAGCATAATGATAATTTTATATAAGAAACTTCTAGAGAGGGTGTCTAGAAAAGTTACCAAAAGACTAAAGTGTCTTTTGTATCTCAGAGTGCTTGGCTTTAACTTAAGCAAGTTAAGGTTTGAATAAACGTAATGTAAAGCCAATGTAAAAACCTAGTTTTAAGTTATTTTTACATGTTCATTCTGAGCATTCAGAGTGTCAGTTCAGTATTCAGTTCTCTGTATTGTGACTTAAACAGGGAAATGTTGAGCATTCATTCCAGAGTGAGATTTGTTAGAAACTTGGCTTAAACAACTGCAAAATAAAAGGAAACTTTGCACTTCAACTAAAAGTTCAGATTTCTCAAGTTTCTTCAGTCTAAGAATTATTGATCCTTCTCTATTCACAAAAGACATCTGGCAGTCATCCTATTTAAGGTGTTCTATTGGCTCCCGAAAGATAAATAAAATGTTATATTTCATGGGTCCTGTATTTGGAAAAGTAAATATATATACATATTAATTGCATTCAAGTTTGAAATTATTCTCATATTCACCAATATTGGGATTTCACTTCCCCAGTATCCTTTGCTGTATTACTTTTTGCTTTCTGCACAGAACATTTGAATTTTAGTTCTTGTCTTGCTCACCCAAGTACCCATATTCATTGTTTGTTCTTCAGAGTTACTGTAGATAACAAATGTTGTTGCACCCAGCAAATGAAAATAGATTTACTTGGTACTGCCATACATAAATTTCTTGATGACATTGGTTTTAATATACAGAAGGACTGTAGCAGCTTTGTCAGTCTGAGTATAGAACTAGTCATTACCTAAACCCTGATCTTAATGGTTTTAATGTTATCACCACCAAAATTCATAAATGTGTACACACATGCTCACGCACACACAGATTCTAGATTCCAACATGTACTTTTACATTCCAGTGACTTCAGTCCTGTGCAAGAACAAAAGGTCTGCCTCATTTTAATGACTAATTCTAGTTTCCACAGAAATATTTTGAAGTGGAAAACTCTCTAAATAACTGCCACTGGCTACTAAAAGGTAATGGAAAATGTCATGCATGAAATTATAAAATGGATGGAAGCAGTTACAAAACTGACAAAATGCCTAGAATGAGTTATTTGAAAGAACATGCAAATGATATTTTAAGGAGGAAAAGAAGTAAGAAAAAAAGTGATTTCTTTTTCCTGTGAACATTTTGCAGCACAAAATCTGTTAGGCAAGATAGCCACCAAGATAGTCAAGCACATTTCACTGTTAAAAAGCTCTAAAAGTTTGGTTTAAATACATTTGTTAACATTTTAAGGTAAACATTCACCTGTTTCTTTTTATTTCATTATTTTATTTTATTTTATTTTATTTATTTTATTTTATTTTATTTTATTTTATTTATTTTATTTTATTTTATTTTATTTTATTTTATTTTATTTTATTTTATTTTATTTTATTTTATTTTATTATTTTATTTTATTTTATTTTATTTTATTTTATTTTATTTATTTTATTTTATTTTATTTTATTTTATTTTGTATTATTTTATTTTATTTTATTTATTTTATTTTATTATGCATTTTGTTTTGTTTTGTTTTTATTTGTTTGTTTGTTTCAGAGATGCTTATGATTTGATGACAGTTTTCTCTAAGGAGGGTCTCTTGATAATATGGAAGATTTAGACATAAAAATCTGGAGCACATGCCTCATGCTGCACTGCATCCAATGATGCTGGGTCTTCTAGGAGTCACTGCTCCCCCTGTTCCTCCTTTACAGTTAAGTATCTTTGAAAAGATAAACGTTGTCATACCGCCAAACTGTGAACTTCATTATCTGAATTTCAGTGAGAATATAAACAAAGTATTAAACAATTATTATATGAATATTAAAAATCAGAGTAGCCCAAAAGAAGAAAAAGAACTGCAAACCGGTCACAAGTCTAACTGCTTTCAGTTGCTTCCAAGTGCTTTTATAGCACCAAGGAAAATGTGTTGTTGCAAGCCAGATCTGCCCAGTGGATGCCAAACTCCACCTGGTAAGAAAAGCAGTACAAGAGAACATGTGAAATAGGCAAGGTTTTCTCTCCTGTACATGTAGCAAGCAACACTTTGGAAGTGCAAGAGCTATCACACTGCCATCTCTGGAAGAAGCTTCTGGAGTGTCCATCTTGTACCTTAAGTTAATACAGGCTTTGCAAGTTTTGTGTTGAATGTTAGTGTTAATAAGCAGCTTCTAGGTTGTCTTTTATTGACCCATAAAATCATATAATGTTTTAGGTTGGAAAGAACCTTAAGGATCATCTAGTTCCAATCCCCTGCCATGGGCAGGGATATCTTCCATTAGATCAGGATGTTCAAAGCCCCACCCATGCTTAATAAAAGTGTCAAAGATCTTACTCTTCAGTAATTATTTGAAAAAGCATAACAATTTGGTGTACTACCATCAATCAGAAGCTGACTCTTTATGTGAAAAAGGTCCTTTGACGGCTGTATCACAGGATTCCCATGATCATAGTTTTCCAGAAGAGCCTATGCTTATCATTTCAGATGAGCCTTAATATGTAAATTCCTACTAATCTTAGCTGGATTATTTTTTTTTTTCACAGAGATATTTTCTTGTTTGAACTGAAGTTACTGTGGAGAATTTTAAAACATAAATTTGTTCTGCTCTGTTTAATAGGATTGGTTTAAATTCTGGCAGCTGTCCTTAGTTTTGAGTTTCTTTAAGTATAAAAAGCCCAATCACACAGTGCAGGATTAATATAACAGTTAGCTCCAGTGATTTGTACAGACAGGAACACCACAATCAACCTCTTGAAAAGGTCTGACAGCAGCATCTTGATGAAACAATGATTCGAAGGACAAAACACGCTCATTAAAGTAAGAATTTATTGTTAAAACTAGCAGTCTTCAAAACAAGGCCTTGCAAATAAATTTCACAGTGAAGTTATGCTAATGAGGAAACAGTTTAACTTGTTTGTTATTGTAAAAGATAGTAGGCCTTTAAGTGAAAGTATTTAGGGAAGATGGATGCTGTGGGGTCCAGCTCCAGTATGGGGTCCCTCCCTTCAGGATGTAGACTGCTCCAGCATGGGTCCTTCCCTCAGGAACTGTTCTAGCATGGGTGCAGTCTTGCAGGAATGGAGTGTGCCAGCATGGGCTTCTGTCCATGGAGTCACAGTGCCTGCAAGGATTCTGCTCCTGCCTGGGCTTTCCATGGGTTGCAGCTTTTTTTCAGGGCATCTCCACCTGCTGTGATGTGGGGTTCACTACAAGCCATGGTGTGGATGTCTGCACCAATGTAGTCCTCCATGAGCTGCAGACAGTCACCTTGCTCCACCATTTTTCTCTCCACAGGCTGCAGGAGAATCCTGTCCTGGCTCCCGGAGCACCTCCTCTCTTTCCTTTGTCACCAACCATCATGGCTGCAGTGCTGTTTCTCTCACATTGTTTTCTCACTTTTCTCTCTCACAGCTGCATGGCAGCACTTTTTACATTTTTTAAAAAACATTTTCCAGGGGGTGCCACAACCTTGGCTGCCAGGCTTAGCTGTGTCCTGTGGTGGGGTCATTGGAGCTGGCTGGAACCGGCTGTGTCCAGCACAGGGCAGCCCCTGCTGCTCCTCATAGAGGCCACCCCGCAGCTTCCCCACCGCCAAAACTTTGCCAAGTAAATCCAACACAATAACCTATGAAAAAATAACAATTAGTCTGAAAATGTTTTAGAATTTGCCTTCTGCGATTAATCTGATGCTTTATCTCTCAGTATTTATGATATATGTGCAATCTAAGTGAGATTTCATTACAAACTGACATAATCTCATATCTTTCATGCATAGATGGTAAGAAAATTAATGAGGATTCTTGACCTTAATTTACATTAACCAAACTTTCAGTACTGAATAACGATAGCTAAAAATTTTTCAGCTGATACTGAAATAACAGTAGTAAACTTTTTTTTTTTTCTATTTTGGTCTTTGTTTCACTTATGTTTTTAGTATCCCTTTCTTCTTGAGAATTTTGTTATGAAAGCTTCAAACAAATCAATCTGTACTGGAAGGGTCTGGATAGGCTGGACCGATGGGCTGCGGTCAACTGCATGAAGTTCAACAAGGCCAAGTGCTGGGTCCTGCACCTGGGGCGCAACAACCCCAAGCAGCGCTACAGGCTGGGAGATGAGTGGCTGGAAAGCTACCTGGCAGAGAAGGACCTGGGAGTACTGGTTGATAGTCGGCTGAATATGAGCCAGCAGTGTGCTCAGGTGGCCAAGAAGGCCAACAGCATCCTGGCTTGCATAAGAAGCAGTGTGGCCAGCAGGTCTAGGGAAGTGACTGTCCCCCTGTACTTGGCTCTGGTGAGGCAGCACCTCGAGTACTGTGTTCAGTTTTGGGCCCCTCACTACAAGAAGGATATTGAGGTGCTTGAGCGTGTCCAGAGAAGGGCAAGGAAGCTGGTGAGGGGTCTGGAGAACAAGTCTTATGAGGAGCGGCTGAGGGAGCTGGGGTTGTTTAACCTGAAGAGGAGGAGTCTCAGGGACGACCTTATTGCTCTCTATAAGTACCTTAAAAGAGGCTGTAGAGAGGTGGGGGTTGGTCTATTCTCCCACGTGCCTGATGACAGAACAAGGGGGAATGGGCTAAAGTTGCGCCAGGGAGGTTTAGGTTGGATGTTAGGAAGAAATTCTTTACTGAAAGGGTCGTTAGGCATTGGAATGGGCTGCCCAGGGAAGTGGTTGAGTCACCATCCCTGGAGGTCTTTAAGAGTCGTTTAGATGTTGAACTTAGTGATATGGTTTATTGGAGGACTTGTTAGTGTTAGGTCAGAGGTTGGACTAGGTGATCTTGGAGGTCTCTTCCAACCTAGATGATTCTGTGATTCTGGAAAACCACTGATGCTCATCAAACACATGATTGATGTCAGTGTAAGTGGCACTTAAAGCTTTTCAGAATTTCCTTTTAAAGTTCATTAGAACAAGGATTTCCATAATGCAGGAGCTTCTGCAGACTGTTGCAATGTTATAAATTACAGTCTGTGTTTAAGGGCTACTGTCAAAAACAAACAAACAACAAAAAAAAAAAACAACAAAAAAAAACACCCTACAACCATTAACAGCCAGTTAACATATCCCAGGAGGCCCCAGTAGGAAAGCACAGGCTACTTTTTGTCTGTGAAGGAGGATGTTGGATACGGCCATTAGACCAGCAAGTGCTGCTATTCTTACAACTAAAAATACCCAAATTCTATTTCATACCAAAAACGTTGTTATAATTAGATAGTAATAAAAAGTAGCTTAGAAGGTATTTTATATGTATGAGTATGTGTGTGTGTGTGGGGGGGTGTATGCATGCATATATGCTTCTAAATACCATTAGCATGTAAAGGGAGGTATCTACATTGTTATAAATTTAATTGACAATTACAATTAAATAAAACATCAAAGAAGGACAGTGAAAGGCCAGACTCTAGTATTATATGTTACCAAAACATAATGTATAGCAAGCTCTATCAAATAAATGCAAGCTTTTTTTATAACACTATTTTCTTCCATATGCCTGGTTCTATATGCATGTAGCTGAACAATATACTTCAGTATATGTAACAGCTTGTGAGAAACACTTTGTAGCCAATAACTTAGGCTCAGGCAAGGATCTCAGTGAAGTAGTAATTTATTCGCGATTGCAATGGTGGGCGTCCCACAAGCAGGAGCTCACCTACTAGTCACACAGTACAGTTTATATAATTTATTTCTGGATGACCGGGACCCACCCCTGTTTCCCCATTGACTGGGTAATCCAGGTTCACAACCTATCTGATGCTTCACAGACAATACATGGCCTTCAGTTACTGGCCTGTTAAATTTCAAATTTCTTTTGACTTTTTTACTGTTTGAAGTGGTAATGTTTCTTCACTTATCTGACTTGACTTGACACCATGATCTTCACCTAATTGTTCTAAGGAGTCTGTTTGTCTGCATTTTACAAGGTCACCTGCTAAGTTTTCTTATCACTGCAAGCATATCTCAATACCCCATTCCTTACCTTTAAACAATGTAACTCTGCAAAAACAACATTTTTATTCCCATAAGCTTATTTATGCATGTACCAGATTTGTCTACTTTCAGCAAAAAAGGAGTAGTTTAATCAGAAACTTTGCATCTGTATTCCTTGCTTCGTAGTACTCATGTTCCAACACGTCTTTGGTTCTAAACTCAGAATTCAAGCAAACATTGACAGTATTAAAAATGTATTCTTCTCTCATTTCTCTATTAATAAAAACAACATGTACTAATCCCCAAGGGTTCTGAGTTTTTCCCATAACAACAAAACAACCTATGTTTATAAGATTTAAGAACTGGTGATTTTCAGTGAGTAATAATATGAGCAGTAATGATATTAGCATGTATTTTTTTTTAGTGGCAAAAGACATCTTCCTCTTAAATATCTCCTATAGGAAAGCTACCAGCACAGAATGTAGCAGTAAACTGTGACAGCGATGGTTTGATCAGAGTATTCTCTGCACTGTTTTAAATTCTGTAAGGTTATGTAGAAGGAGAATTTCTGCTCCTTTAAGGGTATTTGGTCAAGAAAATTCAATTCAACAAAGGGATAATAAAGAAAGGGATGAAGTTATGGGAAACAAACATGGGCAGAAAACAGAATGTGGAAATGTTGACTCAAACAAGGTTGTCTGAGTGAGGATCTCAGGATCAGAATGGGTGAAAAAAAAAAAAAAGGTGGAATGATAAGCAAAATGCTGAGACACAGACCTGACAAAGCAAAAATGGAGACAAAGACAAGAAAAAAAACTCCCAGTCACACTACTTGATGGCTATCAAACTACAGGTGGAAGAACAATCTGGAAGAACAATCTGTATTTTGCAGGTGATAAGACTGAGAAACAGGGGTGTGGAATGGGAGGTTGCAGGAAAGTGCATAGCTCTGCAAACCCATGGGGATGTGCAGGGTGGAGGTGGAGTGGGAGGAGCAGTAGGGAGAGAGGTAGAAAAGGGTATAAAAACACTGGTTGCATACAGCTGTCTGGCCAAGCCCTGAACCTGATCATTGCAGTCTCTTCTACCTTCCTATATCTTTTCTCATTAATTCTTTTCTCAGCTATTTCAATTTGTACTCCCTCTCCTGCATGTATGTGTACTGCAAGGACTATGCACCAGTTACTGGTGAGACCTGTGCGTGTGCAAGTGAAACTGGTGTCAGCTACTGGAGTCAGGCCAGGGGTGTAGGCACCCCGCAGACTGTGGTGATAGCTGCTGGGGCAAGTGGGTGTCCTGGCCTCAACATTTGGAGGGGCATAGCTCTACAGATCTGAAAGAATCCTACAGACTTTGTGCCCAGAGTGCCAGCTGCTGGGGGACTGGTTTGAGTGAACTGGGAGCCATCAAATGGTGTCAGACAGGGGTGTATGGACCCTTAGCCTGTGGTGTCAGCTACTGGAGTAAGTGGGATCCTAGCATCAGCTCCTGGAGCAAGTGGGGTCTTCTACACCCTGCCACAGAGGTGGGAGTGGTGTGTTACACAAATCAGCTACTGGGGAGTGGTGACTGGCATTGAGTAAGGCAAGTGTGGGCTTTGCTACAGCAGCTGGAGCAGTGCTGTGGGTCACAGCTCATGACTGGTGCCAGCTGCTGGTGGGGATGAGTGTTTGTATCTGCCCCAAACCTGATGTGTGTGTATTCGCTAGCAGATTTTAAGCTAGACCAGCTGGCAGGTCGTGGGGTCCTGGTGTCTGAGCTGGGGTATCAGGCTGGCTGAGGGTCCATGCTATAATGCACAAGGGGACTTGCAAATGTGGTGTGCCTGAGGGTTGAGAGTGTGAGTGTGTGCGTGTTTGCAGCAAGCTGGACTAGCCAGCAAGCAGGCAACCTGTGAAGTGGGTGTGAGTGACCAGGATCTGGACAGGGGTCCTGGACAGATGATGGAAGGGCTGTGTCGGTACTCAGATGATCCACAGATGTGTGTGTGATTGTGAACTTAGAGAGTGCTGTGTGTGTGCCTGCATTAGGGAACTTTGATCTCTACCAGATGGAGAGAAGGAAGGGGTCTTAGCTGTCTGTATCTGTTTTACATGAGTCTTGCTGAAGGCAGCCCTTGGCTGGGCAGCCTGTGTGAATGGTCGTGTAAATGTCCTGTCTCTGTCTTTGTGTGTGTGTGTTAGTGCATCTCTGGTAAATGTGCTCAGCTTTGCTACTGGTTGAACCTGCAAAAGGGAATGAAGCAGCTGTCATCCCCACAGCCTGAGCAGAGATCCCTATGTCCTCAAGTACTGTACTCTGCTTAGCACAAGCAGCTAGGCAGTAGCAGTCCTGGGCTGGACTCTGCTCCTCACCTGACCTAAGTTCCTGTACCTTTGAATACACATTCCTTTCTCCTTCTGATTTGTCAGCCAACCCATGCTTAACAAAATTTCCAGGGGAAATATCTGAAGAAAAGTATCTCAAAGGATAAAGTCAGATTAAAACACTTCTAATGAAATGAAAGTCATAGTCTGTGTTAGTGGATTTCTGAATTTTCAAGTAATAAGAACTTTTGTGTTGATATCTATCACGCTATGCAACAAAGGGTTTACAGAACACCTGGGCCATTGAAAATGAGTCATTATGATTTTAAAATTCATTGTCATTGACTTTAATTAATTTGCTGCCAATTGTTTTATACCGTAACAGTCAAATTAGCAAAGAAAGTGGTAGCTGAGATTTCCAGCTCATTTTATATCATATTGTTTGATTTGTCTGAAAATTATTACTGTAAAATATTGGGTAGCATTTTCATTTGTTCAGCATATGGAAAAGAAAATGTAATACAATTCTAAATCCTTAACATACATACTATGCCTGTCAATCATCTACAATGGAAATTCAGGGTACCTTTCACAAATTTCAATCTGTTTTGAATTATTAATTATATTTCTGTTGGACTCTATTCTAATTGAATTGTTAATGCAGACAAAAATGATTACATAAAAATGCATATTCCAGAGAGTAGTTGGTCAAATAAGGCCAGTAATATACTTGTATTCATATCAGTGACCCAATAAACTTATTAAATTTGGCATAGACTTTCTTCTACCTCTTTCTCCTTTGTCTAAATCAACACTATCTTTATGACAATTGCAGTTCGGCAAAAAAGTGTTAGTGGTGTACATTTGATGTGATCTGACATATTCTTACCAAAAAGGGGTATCGGAGATTATCCGTTTGTGTATCCTTGAAAAGCAGGAAGTCTCCTTTCAGTTACATTTTTGTAATTATAATCTAAAAGCTGCAGTTCCTGGATTCCTTATCCTTTATTATTCCTTTATTATCTAAAGAAATAAGCTAAGCAGCTGATTGCTAAAACCATAAGTTATAATGCATTTTAAAGAAGTCTGCATTTTAGGTAATTTAAAACTTATAGAATAAAAACGTTTCATGACAAAACATAACCGTTTTAGAGCATGACAGTGAAGCATTGGGGGAAATGGCATCACAAAAAAATAAACTCTCATTTGCAGTCATTATTGCCTAAAGGTTTCAGCTTGATGAAAGTAATCAAAAAAGAAAGATGTCCTTTTTTTTTTTTTTTTTTTTTTTCTTAAATCAATCCTAATCATTACTACTAGAAAAGGGGGCAGTTGCCAGCATAGTTTATCATAAAAAGGTCTGTAATGACTAAAGTCATTACATTAACATTTTGCTAATAACTTCAGATATATCACTTCTATTTAATTCAAACAAAATGTGCCAAATAATGATACTGTAAAGTCTGCAATTTCAGCTTTATCTACAAGCCTCTGGTTTAGGCAACCAGTAGCTTCCAGGAAAAACAATGAATATTAATTAAGTCTTCAGCTTGTGTTGAGACTTTTAATACATTCTATGTTTTGGGGAGGTATCAGACTAGCACATTTATCCTCAATTAACAGAAATGTCAGTTGGTGGATAAAATGAGTATAATCTGATGCTTATCAAAATTTAATAATCCCTTCTTATTATAACAGATTCTCAGTAGGGAACAGAAATTCACCAGTCAGGTTGCTCAGCAAGAGAGTACTTTTGATTAGAGAAGTGATTTACTTAATATGCAAAATAAAGTTGAGGGTCAGCAGATTAATGTACCATTCAAATGCATAGCTATTCACTTTCAATTCTACAAAAGCTTCAAAATCTCACCGGAAATTTATAGGTTTAAAACCTACAGGAAATACACGTTAAAAAACAAAACAAAACAAAACAGAAATCACTTTTAATTTAAGAGCGGTTGGTTGGTTTGGCAAGTATTAGTGTAATACTTGGTAGGTTCTTAAGTGTAGAGCTTGACTTCACTTGACGTCTAAAATTTGTGGTCATATTTCTGTGGAGAAGAGAGTCCTGTTTCACACTGAGGTCAGATGCAACATTTGTGTTGACTTAACTGAGGAATACTGTAAATGAAAAGGTGTGTTTCCAGTAAATTTGTTTAAAAACTGTATTGGAATGTGGAATATGTAACTTTGAAAACTATGATTTGAAAATTTTATGCCATTTCATAAGATTAAAAAAGTGTTAAAGCATCATAACTGTAAGATAAAAGCTCTATTAGATTTCAGTTTGGACTCAAATATAAACATGTAAAAGAATAGGAACATGGGAATAATGAATTTTGATCCAATAAACATTTCCTGATGAGCAATAGTATATAGTAAAATGATACTTACAAAAAGCTCTGCGGGCTGTCCCCCTTGGGTCTCCTTATCTCCAGTCTGAATATCTCCTTTTTCAGTTTCTACATGTAGTACCTCATCCTCTCATTATGCACTGATGTGAAGAGACTGGCTCCAACTCCTCAGACACTTTCCTGCAGGTGTTGAGGATGGCCCTGAAGCCATCTCTTCTCCATGGTGAATAAGTCCAGCTCCGCACCCTTTCCCCAAGAGGTAAGTGCTCCAGTGCCCTGAGTATCCTGAGGGGCCTCTGTTGAACTCACCACAGTTTATCAGTGCTTTTCCTGTCTTGGGGGCTCAATACTGAATGCAGTGTCCTAATGATTGCAGAGTAAGTGGAGATAATAATTTCCCTTAACTGTGCTCATATAACCCAGGATATTGTCGGCCTTCACTGCTCCCAAGGCATGCTGCTGTCTCTTGTGCAGCTTGGTGCCTACCAGGACATCACACACTTTTCCACAAAAGCTCCTGCATAAAATATAAAATTTAAAAAGTGCTGTGTCTATTATAACATTTAGTTTAGATCCAGTCAGTCAAACAGTTGTATATTTAGTTAAGTTTACACACCAAGTAGACCTATTTCATACATGGCTATGTGATATCTAATGTTTCTGTCTAAAGAATAGAGTTAGGGGTTTAATATGAGTGTATGCTGAACATTTCTCCCTTCCTGTGTAAAGTATATATTTTTCTAGTATCTGACTATAATATGTAAATTAGAAGCTTACCTAAAGTGCGATATTTTGCGCAATAAAATTTCTATTAATACACTTTAAACTTACCCAGTTTTAATTGCATAAAGAAATCCAAAACAGAGAAAGAGAAAAAGAGAAAAACAGTCAATATCAAAAGTTAATTCAAGATTTGGAAAATTTAATGAACTGAAACTCATATAGTGGAATTTGTGAACTTAGAAGATTTGAATAGAAATCTGCAAGGCAGATTAAAGCCTAATACTTCTTCCTTTAAAGAATAAGATAAAAATTGACTGTTCTGTGTTCTGTTCTGTTTTTAGACTGAGAACACCTTCTTTATTAGATAGTTAATGGCAATGATGAAACATTTACTAAACTTACAGAAATGTTTAGGATCCATGCTGAAAACACTGTAGGTTCTGTTTATTTAAAAGAACTTGATGAAACTTCTTGCAGTTACTAATCCAAAGCAATTAATTGCCACTGTACCTATTCCCAGTCAAAAGCGAGTTATACGCAACAGAAAATTAAACTGTTTAGATGTTTGTTCTGTGTTTTAAATGTAAAACCTATTGTAATCATAGTGTAAGATAAGAACGAAAGATATGCTCCTTACTGAGTAATGCTAAGCATTCATCAAAGGGAAGGGTGTTTCGTTCTTCTAGAAGACAAAAAATTGCTTACTCTTTAGGTACATGCAAAAGATAACTGTCAGAATGTTAGGGAAACAGCCTCTCTTAAGATAGCTTTCAATGGATTAAAGGAGATTCTTTTCTTTCTCCTAAAATACAGAATATAAGGATTTTTGGAAAAAAAAATAAATTAGATGGTACCATCTAGAAGGTTTTGAAAGGGTGATTGGCTATAGGAGCTGAAAAGCGGAAGGCCTAGAGACTTAGCTGAAGATCTTCCACCTAGAGCGGAAGCAAAAAAAAACTTGACTACCTACCTATCAGGAGGGGCTATGAAGTGAACTGAATGGTGCTACATTACTGTTAGAAGGTTTATCATACTTTTAAAAATATCTTAAGAGATGTCTTTTGTAAGCATTTATAGCTGTTCTCAGTCATGAATGGTATGAATTGATACTTTTATTCGATTTTTCATTATTTCCCTAATGTACTATTTACCTCTTTTTATAGGCCTCCACAGTACTCAAGACAGGCCATGTAGAAAGACATATGTCTCTCTTTCTAACATCACTCTTCTTTATATGACTTATTTCTTGCTAAAAAGTTCTGTCCGACATCACAATGGCTGACCATGATGATTAACTGAAATATGTTCCCTAGATATCCTTTGATGCAAAAGATATGAAAGCATCAATCCATCAGCTTTTAATTGTGATTTCTTACCCTTCAATGATTTTGGAGTCTTATTTTCTTTTCCTGTCATGAAACAACTGCTACAGATCCATTCCCTAAAATAAAACCTGTCCAATTCGCTTCTCTATTCAGCAAGCACATATGTTTAATGGCTTCTACTAGTAGTGCAGTTAGGAGACCTAAAAATCACATTCTCTAAATTCTTTGCAGGGAACACAAATACAAATTTCTAATGCTTGGTGCCACACTGGATTTTCCTCCCTCCCTCCCTCCCTCCCTCCCTCCCTCCCTCCCTTCCTTCCTTCCTTCCTTCCTTCCTTCCTTCCTTCCTTCCTTCCATCCTCCTTGTAGATAACATTTTTATTTCCCTCATAACAGAAATTTTGCCTGTAAGTACATTTAAATTTTATTTTAATTCACAACCAACAAGAAAGTTAGAGAACTGCTGAATATTCATTTTTTTAAGGATATGCAAAAGTCTTATTTAAATATTGTAGGCTTTCAGCTCAGAAATCCCAGTCCTTCACTTGAAAAATTATAATTTTATTGTTCATATAGATTGTTTATATGTTGCTTATATCAATTGTCTATGAGTTATATGAGATATTAACTCATCCAATGAAATCCATTAAAAACTTTTAACTGGTAGGAGTGAAAAGTTAGGAGTCCTTGACCTGATTTATCCCATCTTGCTTGAGGCATGTAATTAAGCTATCTAGGACAAAAACCTAAAGGCTCTAATATTCTTTAAAATATGGATTTTTGTAAAGCTTAATGTTTAAAATTACTCTGTATATTCATTGAATAAATTATATTGATAATAGCTGAGTATTCGAAACTTAAAGATTAGAAAATACCATTTATATTATTTGTTTTGTTTAGCATTAGTTGATGCAGTTTCAGTGAAGTTGAAAGCTGATGAAAGATTTATATTCTTCAAAAGTTGAAAAAAATCACTTGAATTAGTTTTGGAATGATTTTGAAGCAGTTTGATGCTGAGAAAAGAATAGCAAAAAAATACATGGCAAGAGTTAGGAAAAAAAACTAATTTATGATGATAGAAAAACTCTAAAAGCTTGCTGTGACATTGCTTTCTTTTCAAACCAAATACTTTCTTTATAAGCATGCTGAAAGTACCTAGCACATCACAACGCTGCAGAGATCATGCTTTCTCATAGAATCTGTAGCTTTTAACCTCCTTTAACAGAGCTTGTATTTATCGTTTCACATTTCACACTTTAATTATTATGTAACCCGAGAGAAAGGTGATCTACCATAACAAAGAGAAATTGGAGAGTTGGAAATTAAAATATTTTCCTTGCATAAACATCTTTGGGAAAGAAAGAAAGAAAAAAAGTGTTTAGCATAAACACTTTCTTCTCTTTAAGCACAACATTCAAGCCATCAATGGTTTGATTACCATTTCCTTGACCATAGTCAATGAAAGTAGATTAGAAGTGTGGGGAAAGAACACAATTTTCACTCTTTAATATGTAGGTGGTGAGGTTTCCTTAGAACAAGGTTTGCGTAATTAGTCATATAATGGTTACAGGGATGTGTCTTAGTAGGTGGAATGACACTAACGTGTGCAGGGGGATCGTTGGAAGACAAATTTTCAGGCTTACAAAAAGTTATTTATATTAGACAGGGTTTGGGATTATGCTGGATATGTGAGCTACATTTACAAGACCAAGTGAACTTTTTCACCATTATTCAATAATGTTTTCACGCTATGTCCAGTCATGTTGCACAGGCAAAGACCTTGGATAGTCTGCAGCCCTGGGCCATGAAGTTGTTATCAGTATCTCTGGAAGGAAGGACTGTGAAGCTGGCAAAATAAATGAAGGATATAAAATGAGGAATAAGGGTATTAATAACAAAAATGCAAAATAAGGTCGATTTCTCATAAACATGGAAGAAATATGTAAGTTTTTTGGGGTTTAGTGTTTAATAAAACTATGTAGTAAAAAGTAGCAAAACATACATAAACATTTTACTTATAAAACATTAAATTGGATAATAACATTTATAAAGGATACTTTGTTGAAGATTGTCAAAGTCAGAAAAAGAAAAAAAAAAGATGCTGCTCCAACTAATAATACATATTTTTATTTTCAGTGTTCTAGCCCTTCAGGACTAGAGTTGTCAAGCCAGTCAGAGTTCATGGTTACAATCCATGAGAATTCTTCTCTCTTAGTTTTTTTTTTTTTTTGACAGAATAATAGAAAGATATCTAGCTAAATATAGCTTTCCCCTATAATAATGATAGCTGTAAACTGAAAGACCACGAGTAGTTGAAGTGCTCCCCAAACAATTGTAATCTTTAAGTTTAATGTACTACTGTGCCAGACTGGTCTGTTGCACAAACTGGTGTTTCTACATGATGGTGCTAAATGATTTATAAACGTTGTTTTGATTATCATTTAGCTACATTTTATTTGAAATAAAATATTAGTGAGTAAATCCATGTTTTTATTTTTATGATTTTAATATATAAAACAATAAATATATTGCTTTAATGTTTAACAGTGTTCAAGGGAAAATGTAATACGCTAACATATGATCAATATTTGCAATGATATGTTCAAATTATATGCATATATAATTTCCATATTTTTTTTTAGAAATGACAAGTCATGAAGTATTCAAGCTAATTTGCAGAATATTATGCATAAAAACAGAAGTATTTTTCAAGTTGCTTTAGCGTTCTAGTAAACATGGCTATGTATAGATGAAATCAGAAAACTTAGTGTGAACTGATCAGTCACAGTACCTGTGTTATTGACAAAGCTGAATAAAAACACTATAATTACCATTATGCATAACCATTTACACAGTTTATTAAATTAAGATTATTTTTTTTCCTGTTTTTGAAAATTATTCAATGAATGCTGTATTTGCCTATATGCTTTCTGATACTAAGTTTTAGTAGCAATACCTAATGGCTAGAATATGAGATTTTGACTTAATTTTCTGCTAATAATTTACAACAGATAGTTTTCCACCTGGACCACTGAGACTTGTCATTTTTCTTTTCTTCTCTGTTTCAGATACCCAACATGATACATTTTAAAATAGACATGATTTTCAGAAGGCCCACTGATTGATAATTAATAAGTTTCCTCACGAGTCTCAGAGCAACATGCAGCTTACAACTCTGCAAAGCAAAATGTGTTGTTAAGAGGTCATACAACAAAATCTCCAGGTCTACTTTCTCTCTACGCACTAGTATTATTCCAATTGAAAATGTCTATCAAATTAAATAAACAGTTAAACTTTTAATTGCCTAAGTCATTTAGATCATACAGAGCATATACTAAGAACTGAAGAAAAATTTCTGTAAAGTTTAGAATTTTACTTTTTTCTCTTGATGAAGTCACCTCCATCAGTTCATAAAAATTCAGAATAGAAGCATTAAGAAAGAGACTGGAAAATAGTCATATGAACGTGGTTTTTATTGTTATTATTATTATTTTTTGTTATTGTTCCCAAAACTCCAATATGTGCTTGCAATTTATATTATTATTATTATTATTATTATCTCAAAATAGTACTGTATCTTCTGCTTTCTTCCTACAAACTAGGGTAGATTTTGTAGAGGTAACTGGCTACTGACTAAAAATGCAGGACTAAGAATATGTTTGTAACACAATAGCAAAGACCTATAAAAGGTACCGGTTTTCAGAGAATGCTGATGGATAGAGACTGAAATATACATTAGTTTTGATTTCAGTATTATGTCAGATTTTCAGGAATTCTATATCTTTCAACATAAAAAGGTGCAGAGGGTGGAGATGGCCCTTGAACTGATGGCAATTCTTACAAGGATCTCATTACTATTTAAAAAGTGACATATAAGAGTAGATAGTCTCGATAGTCTTCTACTGTTAGGTTACACACTGTCCCTGTTCTTTGCACTTTGAATGCTATTGCATGCAGTATATCTATTATTCGTCTATTTTCTTGCTTTCCTATTTTCAAGCCAATAATGAAATCTACATGCAAGCAGCCTGGTCCAGGGAAAGGTGTCCCTGCCCATGGTAGGGGGGGTTGGGACTAGATGATCCTGAAGGGTCCCTTCTAACCCAAGCCATTCTGTTATTCTAGGATCCTATGATTCTATAAAGATACGTGTTGAGTGTTCAGTGCAGTTTAGTCATAGCAACATTTGTTCTGCTGAGTTACAGCAGGTGAGCATTGATGCACTCATATTGTTGTTCCTCAACAAAGTGATAAACTGTCCAAGGTCACAAAGCAAGTATAATATCAGACTTGAAGGTACAAGTAATTTCTTGTAGAGTAAGGTGCAAGTATATTATTTCTGACAGGTGTTCAATATAATAACATTAGCATAAAGCTAAAATAATTTTCCAAGTGACTTTTATTTCTAATAAACGTGGAGAAATGTATCTTGTGTAAAACCTATGTTCATTTCATAATCTTAGTTTGATTTAATTACAGACATAAATACTTGTAAAATTTATAAAAGTACTAAAAAATGCACACGAAGTTTTGCATCAAATTACAAAATATGAGCCCAATTCTATTTTTAAGCCTATTTGGGGGAAGGTTCATAGGGATGTGGCTGAAGTACTAGTAGAAGTAAATACATGAAGTACCTTGGACATTGCATATGCTGTGCTGCCGGAACTGGGCTCATCTCTTTCTATCTACTGGGTGCAGTACCTAAAGGTATGAAGTGGTCTATGCCTGTTAGTTATGCATAATGAACCTACTGTACTGCAGCTCGTTATCTATGAAGTTGATACATTATGCTTAATACCTAGAACTAGAGGAGACAGCTGTACCCTAAAGAGACAATTCAATGTACATTTTATAATGTGTGAATTATAATAAAGGATAACCCCTATTAAAAACTTTTTGCTCTATGAGTATCAGAGGAAGGTGTATTAAATTAACCTATGTTAATTCTAAGATAACACTACTTAAAAATTAATGAGATCACTTTAGCAGATAATATCTCAATGTTTGCATTCATTATAAGTGTAAGAATAGTTGCAAAATGCGATTTCTGTACTCTGAAATAGTGGTTACTGAAGCAAGTGGTACCTTGATCAAGCTTTAAGAAATAAAAATAAAATCACTTGCTGAAAAATTGTTCCTGTCAGGTTTACCATATGTTTTAAGGAAACTGCTAGTAACACATATGATCAGTAAGCTAAAAAAGGGAGGATAAATCTAACAACCAAGGTGGCAGATGGTCCAGTGATTCATTACAAAACTAGGTCCAGAATTATTTCTTTGCCATTACCTTGACTAAAGCATGATGGAAACTCAGAAAATTTTTCAGCATATGTGAATCAATAACTGAAATGCTGCAAACATGGCCAAAACCTGTGAATTTGAAAATGCAATGGTAAAAATAGGCTAACTTTACAAAACTAATTTATTATCCCAGGTAATAAAGTGGAATGTTAATACAATTAATGAGCTGTAGAAGAGGTCGAGTTCAATGTTCATGAAGTCATGATGAATTAAAGAGCAAAAAAAAATTGCTGGACATCTGTGGGTTACAAATCATTTTTTTTTTTTTAATGCATTTATAGTCATTACCAGTAGCAAATCTCATATGAAATGTAAAGGAAATTATTTTTGTAGCCCAGTGTTTTTTGCTATCTTCTAGTGATGTCAGTCAGCAGAGTCGGTGATTAACACTCATTTGAAAAAAAGTCATCAGTCTCTCATTTCTCAGAGCACGTTTGCAGAATGTTATCACAATTCCATGCTCTGAAGTTGGACTTTATGTTATTTCACATGTGAAAAATCTTAGCTATGAGAGCACAGAAACTTCCAAATTTTTCCTCCTTTTTTTTGCAAGTCATAAATAATAGCAGGGGCAGTCCGATATACTGTCACCATACAAATGTAAATAAATAAGTTGTCCTGAAAACATGGTTCATGAACTTCCCTTCTCGAAGTCTAACATTTAACCCATCCTTTTCAACAGAGAACTGGGGTGTGACAAGAAAGATGAAGTTATACTCTCATTCAGTGGTTACAAAAACAATCATGATCTTCTGCAACAGAAATGCAGAGTATTAGATATGAGCATCCGATAAAGTAGCCTTTTATATTTTGAACTGATTGCAGTACTCCTTCGGTCTGCATTCACACACATGTAAATATTCTTCTCAACAGCCAAATAGTCTAGAAAAGCACATTTGAGAAATCTTGTCCTATGTATTAAATGATTGAGTAGGTGGAATTCAAATTATGTTATGTATTGCTTGTGAATTTCCCCCTCCTCTTTTTGTTTATATATGAAAAAAAAAAAAAAAAAAAAAAGCCTGGTCATACTGTGTTTTTATTGCCATTACATTAGGATGACAATTATATATTTAATCAAAACAGCTAAAAATAGAGACTCATAGAGAATTGTTAATGCTCAGGATCTGTGGTAAAATGACACTGTTTTCACCTAGGGCTCATACAATCTCAAAATATTCAAAAGGCAAACCGGAAAAGAGGCCTCTACCTGGTTATATAAATGTCTGTGACATATTATGTGAGAGACTGAGACAGAATTGAGGAATAAATCAATTTAAATAAATTATTTTTGGAACAAAATACATGTCCATTCCTTCATTAGCACTACATAGAAACACAGATGCATGAAAGCACTCCACAAAATTGTAGAACAGAACCTAAATCTTCACAAAGCTATTAACCCTTTCACCTTTCTTTATTCATCTTGAATTCAACATCCAGTTGTCAAGATATTTCCCTTTAGGTTTTATCTACAAAGAGATGTTTAGAGAAATTAATCTAAATCAGTTAATAAGTTTGATTTCCAGAGGACTAGTTAAACACTACTGGCTCCCTGTATAGACATTCAAAATCAAAAGTGAGTTAAATTGAAAGGGTTCTAACTCACCTGGAAAAGAAGTGAGTTAAATTAAATAAAGAATACTTTCCTTAGGAAGAAAAGAGTCTCCATAAATGTTTAATGTATTCTAATTAACCCTTTTAAAATGTACATTTTTGATTAATTTGAATGAGTTTTCTTGATTGTCTTTATAGACAATGACAGCTAATAAGCATGGATCATATATTAGACTAGTTTTTGAACTTCAATATGTTTATATCTAAGAAAGAAAGAAATTGTATCGGGGTTTCCTAATTAAAAGGAACACTTCAAAACACTAATTAAAATGATTAGGAGTGATAAAAAGCAGTGCCAGGATCTCTCCAAATATTATTTACAGTTAAATTATATTATCTGAGGAACAGAAATACATATTAAGTGTGTAAAAAAGATATACCATTTTGGATTAAATAATAAATTTTGAAAAAAAAAAAGTCATTTCTTCTGTTTTATTTGTTGCATTTGTTATTGTATTTTTTCTTGTTTTATTTGTTGTTGTGTTTTTTTATTGTAACTGTATTTTTTCTTCTTTTTTTTTCTCCTGATTCCTTAGTCCTGCCTTCTATTAGCTAAATTGCAGCTTAGCTTCTAAACTTTAATTAATAATATTTTAAAATATTGTTATATTTTAATATATTAATATTTTAAAATATAATAATATGCTTTACCAAAATGAAAAACAACAACAACAACAACAACAAATGCCCTTTAAAGTTTATTTCAAGCCCACAAAAATAATAGAGAATATTTTCAGGAATTGTATGAATAGTAATTTTCCAAACTGCTTTTGAGTAACACTTTTTGTTGAGATTTGTGATCCACACAAATAAATTTATCTCTAGAGAAGGTTTACCAACAGTCATTGCTACCTAATTCCAGTTTCATGATTAAGAAATTAGAATTCAGGATGTCCATGTTTTATTGAGATAATTCTCTTTCTTGGAGCTATTCTGCAATACTTTCGGGGGCTTTTCCCAGTTTTGTTTGTAGATTTAAAAATGTATATATATATTTAGGAGAGCTGAATATTTGTGGGGAATCTTGAGAATAATAGCCATTTTATTCCCATTGCTTCTTCTAGTCTTACAAGGCTTTTCATGAAAGGTCTGATAGTTCATCTAGTCAGTTTCCCACTTCATCATTATTCCCTGAGTTACAACTACTACAACTACTTTTTTTTTTTTTTTTCTAGTCACAAAGCACCCTTCCACACATACATCTCTATATATTTAATTTTATTTTTTTCCTATACCAGTAAACATGACACTATTTGAATATCTCATATCTTCATATAAATATATCCAATCACCAAAGTTAATCACTTTGACAAATAAGGAAGAAGACATGAAGAAATTATCCGTATGTGGTGCTAAAACCAATGTGTAGAACATAGAACAATAATAGGGAATGTTACTGGCATGTACAGGATTCATTGCTTCACTATAAGCATTTCCCATTATATGAAGTTTTTCTTCTTGAAAATATAAATTGATAAATTCCTTTCATACACTTAATAATTTACTTATCTTCTTAATTCACTGTTTTAAATAATCATGGACTAAATTAACAACAATTACAAAAACACAGCAGAATTAATGAAAATATACTACCTCCTTTCACTGATCAACTACTATATTCAATTATAGTGAAATATTTTACCACTTGTGCAGAATTCAAATATTCATAAATCTCCCAAATGCCAACAGATACTCTACATAACACTCCATTCAATAACAAATACCTAAATAAAGAAAATATGTCATTTAACACACCTTGACATCATTAATAAGAAGAGTATCTGGGCTATCAAATAAATAAATGTTGAATATGAGAAAAGGAAATAAGAAAGAAAAAAAAAATGGAAGGGCTTGGTTCTGATTTTATCAAACACAATATAGAATTTTGTGAAGTGAAAAGTGAAAGCAGAACTCACCACATCAGACTTTCCTGCACTTGGAGAGTGACAAACTAGTAAAGGGGATGACCAGAACAAACCTAACACAGAAACAATGTAGGTTTCCTTTCAAATAGACTTTTGCAATGACAAATAGCTGTAGGCTATCATGGAACAACCTTTTTTTTTTTTTTTTTTTTAACATACTTCTCATTTCCTTAATCTAAAATTGCTTCTGCTTTGTTTTGTTCTAACGTTTTACATAGGTTTTGTTCTAACATTTGATTTCTGGAAGGATAGTTCAAATACAGTTAAAAAATAATTTAAGCAGACTGGCCTAACTATGCATGGTTCTTGCAGGTTTTACTGTCTTCTCTTACACAGTTTTAATTTTTCAAAAACGTATTAATTCATAGAATCATAGAATACCCTGAGTTGGAAGGGACCTAGAAGGATCATCAAGTCCAACTCTTGGCTTCACACAGGACAACCCCATAGAGCTTTGTTTAAATGCTTCCTGAACGCTGTCAGGCTTGGTGCCATGACCACTTCCCTGGGGAACCTGTTCCAGTGCCTGACCACCCTCTCAGTGAAAAACCTTTTCCCAACATCCAGCCTGAACTGCCCCTGTTGCAGCTTCATGCCATTCTCTTGGGTCCTATTACCGGCACCAGAGAGTAGACCAGTGTCTGCCCTCTGTTCCAACTTTGTGAGGAATCTGTAGGCCACCATGGCACTGTACCTCAGTCTCCTCTTCTCTAGGCTGAACACACCAAGTGACCTCAGCTGCTCCTTATAAAGCTTCCCCTCTAGACCCTTAACCATCTTTGCAGCCCTCCTTTGGATGCTCTCCAATAGTATTATACGCTTCTTATATTGTGGCACCCAAAAATGCACACAGTGCTTGAGGTGAAATTGCACCTGAACAGAGCTGAGTTGGGTGGCCCTTCTAGCTTTAGGCTGCCAGGGTACGCTGTCGACTCATGTTCAACTTGCTGTCAACAAATCCCTAAAGCTAAAGAATTTTACAGAATCACATGCACCCTTTGACTCAGCAAATCTGAAGGGTCCCATTTCCTATGGTGTATTTAAATCTTTAAAATGTTTGCAGACAATTCTGGTAGGAAGCACAACCTGAGTGGCATTAAGAGCACAGGCCTTAGGCCAAGAGAAGTGATTATTCCCCTCTATTTCACACTTGTGATACTGAATCTGAAGTACTGTGTGCAATTTTGGGCTCCCCAAGAGGAGAACGAAAAAGGCAGGAAAGGCTGGAGACCTAGCTTTGTTTTACCAGCAGACTAGAAGACTGAAGGAAAATATAATTGCCTTCTTCAGTTCTGTATTTCCCAGTTATGGGAAAGTTGGAGCCAGACTTTTGTCAGAGATGCAGAGTGAAGCTGACGAAAAAGAAATTCCCATGAGGCTGAGGTAAAAGAGTTTTCCTCAGAGGAGTCTTTATTAGGGTGGGGGCCTAAAGAGGTTGTGGAAGTTCAGACCCTGGAGGGTCCTTAAGAAAACTTAACTGACATGGTCCTGGGCAACCTGCTCTAATATTACCTGACTTTTACCAGGCCTATGTATTAGACAACCTCCAGAGCTCCCTTCCAGCCTAAAGCATTCAATGGGTTTATGAATTCAAGAAGGACATGTAGGTTTCAGACTGGTTGTTGTATTTATTCATTTCTGCAAAACAAAACAAAATAAAGCAAAACAAAAACAAACAACCCCTCTCCCCCAACTAAAAATATACACTATATAATAATTCCATGATCTTATTTATAGAACTCAGGGCATTTTATTCACAGACTTAATTCAATTTGTTAAAGTCAAATATTTTATTCTGAGTTTTTGGGTGGAGAAACTCTGTTCTGCTTATATGACTAAAAATGTTGTACAGTATAGTGAACCAGGTTTATGCAATTTCTATTAAATTTTAATAATTCAATGAAAACCTATGCTATTTCAACAACTCATCCTGGAGCATTATTCAAATTGTTCTCTATGATGAATGAGAAAATTAATAATTTCCCTATCTTTCTTAAAGCAATTCTTCTTCCTCTGTTTTGACCATTACTTTAAAAAATATATATATAAATAAATTTTTAAAATGAGCATTGAAATATATCTGGAGCTTTTTTTACTTGTCATAAAGTTTTATTTAAATGGAAAAGCATTGCAAAAGTACATAGTATGTTGCTTCAAAAGAAAGCAGATCAGAAAACAAATCATTGGAGGATGAATCTTTTAGAGTTTTAAAATAAAGGTGAAGTCTTTAATTTGGCATATATATATACATATATACATACAATATCAAAATAAGTTATAAAAAATGTTTGACTTTGACTACTAAAACCATCCTGAGAGTCTTTAAATAATTCAATTTTCTTTATTTTCCCTCTATGACTGAGGACTCACAACATCTTTTTATTTTTTATTTATTTATTTATTATTATTATTTAAGTTTTGATCAAGTGCATTGATATTTCTTTCTATCACAAACAGAACAAAACAATTGGAATACGGGCACATTAAGAAGTCCCCCAGAAATCTTTGGAATAGATTATCTTTTATTGCTGGCTACAGAGCAGAAGCTTTTAGTTAACTCTGTTTTTAATACTTTTATTTTATTTTATTTAATTTTATTTTATTTTATTTTATTTTATTTTATTATTTTATTTTATTTTATTTTATTTTATTTTATTTTATTTTATTTTATTTTATTTTATTTTATTTTATTTTATTTTTATTTTAATTTAATTTTATTTTATTTTAATTATATTATATTATATATTTATTTATTTATTTATTGCCAAAATGCATGTTTTAAATATGGGAAAACAACTTTTCCTGTAGATTCTGTTAGCTTCTCTCATACTTTCAAATAAGCGCTAAGACCCCATACACTATTTTTAACAAGGATGATTTGCTCTCCTGTCATTTTATTTATTTATTTATGAAGTATCATGCTTACCTACAGTGCTAAAAAAGAAATTAACAGTATATAATGAGTCATAGTGAAAAGCTGACATGCTCGATGTTATATGAATTCCAAATGGTCTTGATTTACAAATCTGGTTCATAACTTCCCTTCTAGTGATTAATCATACCCTACCTTTTACATACAGTTGTTATTAAAGGGGGTCTCAAAGCTCTTCACATCAAATATAGGCAACTATATCTGCTTTGCCAGTATCTTGAGATTTAGTATATACACTCACTATAAAAAAAGTGGTGAAAATGATAAAGGGAAGGTAGAAATGATGCTCAATATAACTGTCTTGAATGTTGACATGGCATTTTAGCTTATCTCAAATAATGACAAGGTATACAGTAGAAGTTAATGGCAACTGCAGTGTTCAGCTAAATCATCATTAATTTTTAAGGATATATATTTTTCCCATTATATCTTTGAGATAAAAGAATCGGTAATTTGTGAATAATTCATTCACATCACTGGCTTAATGTGTTGCTTCCCCTCCTTCCCCCCTTCCATCTTTTCCAAGCCTACTTTCTTTTTCTTCTCAATTTCAAATTAAATTTCTTACTGTTCTCTCTTTCTCTTCCTTTTTCTCTTTTGAGCATTAATTGTATATATCCACGCTAATAACTTGAGTCTGGAAGTAATATTATTCTCATGCTCCAGTTTACAGAGACTACTCAAAAATGAATTGTGTGTAAAATGAGGTGCCCCTTTCAATAAAATGGATTTTTTCATTATACTTGTATTGTATATCAATTCTGCACTATATGTGGCTATTGTTCAGGTGAAGTTCAATGTGCCTCATCTTAAAATCCATTAGTAATAGAAACAATAGAATGTCCTTAAGTTAAGTAGCTACTTAGTTAATGGAGACTTTGCTCACCTCCTCTGCCATACTGCCAAAATTTACACTGTCAGAGGTACTGGAGATGCTATTTCTGTGGTCCAGTTGAATGTACTGACAACAAATCTTTCCAGGCTACAGGTTCTGAAATTCACTCCCCTGTCTGCAGGTTGCATAAATCTAGTGATTTTAGAGGAAACTTGGAATTCTTTCCCTTTCTTAAATTTTTGAGGAAGACTTAAGTATCATTGGAAATCTGTTTGTAAACAGAGAACTGAAACATATGATAACTTTACATATATATATATATATATATATTTTCCTTAACTAGTTTTGGTATCCTTGTTTATCCTTGCTTAAAATTGCAATATGGACAATATATAGTGTAGGTGTTATTTCCTGATGATTAAACAAATCTAAGCCTTCCTTCCTAAAGTTTTACCCCTTCTCTCTTAAAGCAAGATATGTTAACTCTGTAGTCATACAATTGTTTTGTTTTGTTTTATTTTGTTTTCATGAGCTTGAGGTAGAAATAACTGAGGACTAAGCACCATGTGTTTCTGAACCCTAAGTCAGCAAAATTACAATCTGCAGAAAGTTCCAGTATAATACCTTTACAAAAAAAAATAAACCATAGGATATAATCATAGAATCATTAAGGTTGGAAAAGACCTTCAGGATCATCTAGTTCAATGTCTCCCTGCCACCAATATTACCTACTAAACCATGTCCCTAAACACCACATCCAACCTTTCCTTAAACACCCACAGGGACGGTGACTCCACCACTTCCAGCACCTGACTACTCTTTCTGAGAAGAAATTTCTCCTAATTTCCAACCAGAACTTCCCCTGGTGAAACTTGAGGCCATTCCCTCTAGTCCTATCACTAGTCATCCATGAGAAGAGGCCAATCCCCAGCTCACCACAGCTTCCTCTCAAGTAGTTGTAAAGAGCAATAAGGTCTTCCCTGAGCCTTCTCTTCTCCAGACTTTACAACGCCAGTTCCCTCAGCCGCTCCTCATAAGACTTGTGTTGAAGACCCTTCACCAGCTTTGTAGCCCTTCCCTGGACATGCTCCAGGGCCTCGATGTCTTTCTTGTAGTGAGGGGCCCAAAACTGAACCCAATACTGTGGTGGTTTTACTCAGCTGGGCAGCAGAGCTCCACCACAACCGCTCTCTCACTCCCCCTCCTTGAAGGAAAAGGGGATGAAAATATGATGAAAAGAGCTCAAGAGTTGAGATAAGGACAGGGAGATCACCCAACAATTATCGTCACGGGCAAAACAGGCTCAGTGTAGGGAGATCAGAGAAATTCATTGCCTATTACTAACAAGCTAGAGAACTGAGAAACAAAGAAAACAAACTAAAAACACCTTCCCCCCATCCACCCACTTCCACCTCTTCCCTCAAGCAGCACAGGGGAACGGGGGAATGCGGATCACAGTCAGTCTACAGCACTTTGCCTCCGCTGCTCCTTCATGGTCATTCTTTGCCCCTGCTCCAGCCTGGGGTCCCTCCCAGAGGATGCTGTCCTTCCCAAACAGGTCCTGTGTGGGCTTCCCACAGGCAGCAGCTCTTCAAGAACTGCTCCAAATATGAGTCTGTACCATGGGGACCATCCATCAGGAGCCAAGTGCTCTAACATGAGTCCCCCACAGATTGCAGCTCCTGCCAGGTCGCCTGCTCCTATGTAGGCCCCTCTCCACAGGCTACAGAGTCTGGGGTTCTCCACAGACCGCAGCCTCCTTAAGGTCAGATCCACCTTCTCCACCATGCACTCCTCCATGGGCTGCAGTGTAGAGATCTGCTCCGCCATGGTACATTATGGGCTGCAGGGAGACAGCCAGTTCCACCATGGTCCTCTCCATAGGCTTCAGGGGAACTTCAGCTCCAGTGCTGAAGTATGTTCTCCCCCTCCTTCTTCACTGATCTTCGTGTCTGGAAGGCTGTTTCTCACTCCTCACTCTCCCAGCTGCTGTTGTGCAGCAGTTTTATTCCCTTTCTTAAATCTGCTCTCACAGAGGCACAAACAACATCACTTATTGGCTTGTCACTGGGCAATGGTGGGTCCCTTTGGAGCCAGATGAAACTGACACTTATCTAACATGGGGCAGCTTTTGGACTCTTCTCACCTGCAGCCACCCCCGCAGCCCTCCACTACCAAAACCTTTTCACATAAACCCACTACAAGTGCTTGAGGTGTGGCCTCACCAGAGTTGAGTTCAGGGGGACGATAACCTCCCTGGTCCTGCTGGCCACACTATTCCTGATACAAGCCAGGATGCCATTGGCCTTCTTTGCCACCTGGACACACTGCTGGCTCATGTTCAGACGAGCATCGACCAACATCCCCGGATCCTTCTCCTCTGCACAGCTTTCTAGCCACTCTCTCCCAAGCCTGTAGTGTTGCATGGGGTTGTTGTGACCAAAGTGCATGATCCAGCACTTAGCCATGTTGAACTCTTTGGCCTCTGCCTATCAATCCAACCTGTCCAGGTTCCTCTGCAGGGCCTTCCTACCCTCTGGCAGATTGATACTTCCCCCCCAACTTGGTGTCATCTATAAATTTACTGATGGTACACTCAATTCCCTCATCCAAACAGTCAATAAAGATATTCAAAAGGATGGGCCCCAATACGGACCTCTGGGGAACACCCTCAGCAAGTACACTGGGGGTATGCAAGAAGTTGAGAGAGCTCATATCTAACCTTGGATATCACAGGATGTGGTGGTTTTACCTTGCTGAGCAGCTGTACTCTACTGCAACCGCTTTCTTACCCCAACCCCATCAATGAAAAAGGGGGAGAAAATATGATGGAAAGAGCTCAGGGGTCGTGATAAAGACAGGGAGATCACTCAGTGATTATCGTGACAGGTAAAACAGACTCAGCATCAGGAGATTCATAGAATTTATTGCCTACCACTAGTAGACTAGAACAGTGAGAAACTAAAAGTGAACTAAAACCACCTTCCTCCCCCTCCCACCCCCCACTGCTGTCCCACAGGTAGCAGCTCTTCATGAACTGCTCCAACATGGGTCCATACCACAGGGTCCATCCATCAGGAGCAAACTGCTCCAGCGCGGGTCCCCCAGAGCTGGCAGCTCCCCCCAGACCCCCTGCTCCTGCGTGGGCTCCTCTCCACGGGCTGCAGCTCTGGCCCGGGGCCTGCTCCTGCGGGGCCTCTCCATGGGCCGCTGCCTCCTCCAGGCCACATCCACCTGCTCCACTGGGGGCTCCTCCACGGGCTGCAGCATGGAGATCTGCTCCATGTGGGACCCACGGGCTGCTGGGGGACAGCCTGCTCCAGCAGGGGCCTCTCCACAGGCTGCAGGGGAACTTCTGCTGCGTGCCTGGAGCACCTGCCCCCCTCCTTCTGCACTGACCTTGGTGTCTGCTCACACCTCCTTCCCAGCTGCTGTTGCCCAGATTTTTTTTTTTCCCTTTCTTACATCTGCTCTCACAGAGGCGCAAAGAGCACTGCTTATACGCTTGGCTGTGGCCAGCGGCAGGTCCCTTTTGGAGACAGCTGGAGATGGCTCTATTCTGACATCACAGATGGCTCTGCTCACAGAGGCCACCCCTGCAGCCGCACTGCTACCAAGCCCTTGCCACATAAACCCAATACACAGGAACATCTTTGTAATGACTGTGCTGGCAGCCAGGTTCTAGAACCTCATGAGTTTTTTGAAGCTCTGACACTTGCTAATTTTTGTACCTGTAGTGGTGTTTGCACAGCAAGTATTAATTTTATTTAATTCTGGCTAATGTTCTGAAAAGGAGCTGCTCTGGCTGCTCTGGAACTCAGGACACTGATCCAAAACACTGAGAGGCTTGGTGGAACTGCTGTCAGGAATGCTGGCAGAAAGGTATATGAAGCACCATTTGTCTTTCCAGATAGCTGTTTGAAGCAATGAAGTTGCGTATCCTGCGGTGCAAGGGGAGTGAAGCCTGCTATTTTAGTTTAGGACTGAGAGTCAGGAATTGGACTTGATGATCATTGTGGGTCCCTTCTAACTTAGGTTATTCAATAATTCTATGATTCTAAGGTGCCATGCTTAGCAATAAAAGCTCAGGAAAGGGAGGATGAAGGGAGGATATTCAAGGCTATGTCGTTCATTTTCCCAAGTACCTGCTTTGTGTGTTGAGGCCCTGTATTAGCCCCAGTAGCCCCAGTTAGGCCCAGCATTCCCTGCTGATGGGAATTAGTGAAAATTCCTTAAATGGCTTTGCTTGCATGCACAGCTTTATTTAACCCATTAAACTGTGTTTACCCTGGCTCATGAGTTTTATAACTTTTGCACTTCTGATTCCCTCCCCCATCCTGCTGGGGAGTGCTGAGTAAGCAACACAGTAG